>NC_046158.1:14385313-14565624 GCF_011064425.1 Rattus rattus
TAGGTGTGTCAGAGCTCCTGAGAGTCAAGCTGCTTCTAAGATCTTGAAACTGTGGTGTGAACAAGGCCCTGAAATCATGTGTGTCAGGGAGTCAAGCTTTCTCAGGGTGTTTCAGAAGTGGGTGGGGGAGCCAGAGCCCTATGTTTGCACCAGGCACAAGTGCAAGCTGGAAAGATCCTGTGGATCTGATTGGGCAAAGTCTGGGTGTTTCTGGTTCCTGTGCGGATCCCAATTACACTGGGTGTTGGGAAAGATATTGTGATCTTGAGTGTGTCAGCACTCCAGTACTCGAACTTGCATCCTATCTCCTGGGACTCGAGCTTTCTCTGTGATCCTGTGATTCTGTGATCATGCGCATTTCAGAGATCCTGGAAATTGGGCTCCCCAGGATGTTGTAAGAGTGGTGGCAGAAAGCTACACCCTAGAAAAAAGCAAGAAACTAATCGTCTTGGCAACAAAACAAAGAGAAGAAAAGCACACAAACATAATCTCACATCCAAATATGAATATAACAGGAAGCAATAATCACTATTCCTTAATATCTCTCAACATCAATGGTCTCAACTCCCCAATAAAAAGACATAGATTAACAAACTGGATATGCAACGAGGACCCTGCATTCTGCTGCCTACAGGAAACACACCTCAGAGACAAAGACAGACACTATCTCAGAGTGAAAGGCTGGAAAAAAACTTTCCAAGCAAATGGTGTGAAGAAGCAAGCTGGAGTAGCCATTCCAATATCGAATAAAATCGATTTTCAACTAAAAGTCATCAAAAAAGATAAGGAAGGACACTTCATGTTCATCAAAGGAAAAATCCACCAAGTTGAACTCTCAATCCTAAATACCTATACTCCAAATACAAGGGCATCTACATCCATAAAAGAACCTTACTAAAGCTCAAAGCACACATTGCACCGCACACAATAATAGTAGGAGATTTCAACACCCCACTCTCATCAATGGACAGATCATGGAAACAGAAATTAAACAGAGACATAGACAGACTAAGAGAAGTCATGAACCATATGGACTTGACAGATATTTATAGAACATTCTATTCTAAAACAAAAGGATATACCTTCTTCTCACCACCTCATGGTACTTTCACCAAAATTGACCATAAAATTGGTCATAAAACAGGCCTCAACAGGTATGGAAAGATAGAAATAATCCCGTGCATGCTATCAGACCACCACGGCCTAAAGCTGGTCTTCAATAACAATAAGGGAAGAACGCCCACATATACGTGGAGGTTGAACAACGCTCTACTCAATGATAACCTGGTCAAGGAAGAAATAAAGAAAGAAATTAAAGACTTCTTAGAATTTAATGAAAATGAAGGTACAACATACCCAAACTTATGGGACGAAATGAAAGCTGTGCTAAGAGGAAAACTCCTAGTTCTGAGTGCCTGCAGAAAGAAACAGGAAAGAGCATATGTCAGCAGCTTGACAGCACACCTAAAAGCTCTAGAACAAAAAGAAGCAAATACACCCAGGAGGAGTAGAAGGCAGGAAATAATCAAACTCAGAGCTGATATCAACCAAATAGAAACAAAAAGTACCATACAAAGAATCAACAGAACCAAACAAGTTTTTCTCGTTCTTTGAGAAAATCAACAAAATAGATAAACCGTTAGCCAGACTAACAAGAGGACACAGAGAGTGTGTCCAAATTAACAAAATCAGAAATGAAAAGGGAGACATAACTACAGAATCAGAGGAAATTCAAAAAATCATCAGATCCTACTACGAAAGCCTATATTCAACAAAACTTGAAAATCTGGAGGGAAATGGACAATTTCCTAGACAGATACCAGGTACTGAAATTAAACCAGGAACAGATAAACCATTTAAACAACCCCATAACTTCTAAAGAAATAGAAGTAGTCATTAAAAGTCTCCCAACCAAAAAGAGCCCAGGACGAGATGGGTTCAGTGCAGAATTCTATCAGACCTTCATAGAAGACCTCATACCAATACTATCCAAATTATTCCACAAAATTGAAACAGATGGAGTGCAAATGAATTCCTTCTATGAAGCCACAGTTACTCTTATAACTAAACCACACAAAGACCCAACAAAGAAAGAGAACTTCAGACCAATTTCCCTTATGAACATTGACGCAAAAATACTCAATAAAATTCTGGCAAACTGAATCCAAGAGCACATCAAAACAATCATCCACCATGATCAAGTAGGCTTCATCCCAGGCATGCAGGGATGGTTTAATATATGGTAAACAATCAACCCAATCCAATATATAAACAAACTGGAAAAAAAAACACATGATCATTTCATTAGATGCTGAGAAAGCATTTGACAAAATTCAACACCCCTTCATGATAAAAGTCCTGGAAAGAATAGGAATTCAAGGCTCATTTTTAAACATAGTAAAAGCCATATACAGCAAACCAGTAGCTAACATTAAACTAAATGGAGAGAAACTTGAAGCAATCACACTAAAATCAGGGATTAGACAAGGCTGCCCACAATCTCCCTAATTATTCAGTACAGTTATTGAAGTTCTAGCAAGAGCAATCAGACAACAATAGGATATCAAAGGGATACAGATTGGAAAAGAAGAAGTCAAAATATCACTATTTGCAGATGATATGATAGTATATTTAAGTGATCCCAAAAGTTCCACCAGAGACCTACTAAACCTGATAAACACCTTCAGCAAAGTGGCTGGGTATAAATTTAACTTAAATAAATCAGTAGCCTTTCTCTACACAATAGAGAACCAAGCCGAGAAAGAAATTAGGGAAATGACAGTCTTCATAATAGTCCCAAATAATATAAAATACCTCAGTGTAACCAAGCAAATAAAAGATCTGTAGGCTAAGAACTTCAAGACTCTGAAGAAAGAAATTGAAGAAGACCTCAGAAGATGGAAAGATCTCCCTTGCTCATGAATTGGCAGGATTAATATAGTAGAAATGGCCATTTTACCAAAAGCGATCTACAGATTCAATGCAATCCCCATCAAAATACCAATCCAATTCTTCAGAGAGTTAGACAGAACAATTTCCAAATTCATCTGGAATAACAAAAAACCCAGGATAGCTAAAACTCTCCTCAACAATCAACAGACATCTGGGGGAATCACTATCCCTGAACTCAAGCAGTATTACCAAGCAATAATGGTAAAAAGTACATGGTATTGGTACAGAGACAGACAGATAGACTAGTAGAATAGAATTGAAGACCCAGAAATGAACCCACACACCTATGGTCACTTGATTTTTGACAAAGTGGCCAAAACCACCCAATGGAAAAATGATAGCATTTTCAGCACATGTTGCTTGTTCGACTGGAGGTCAGTATGTAGAAGAATACATATTGATCCATGCTTATCACCCTGTACAAAACTTAAGTCCAAGTGGATCAAGGACCTCCACATCAAACCAGATACACTCAAACTAATAGAAGAAAAAGTGGGGAAGCATCTCGAAAACATGGGCAGTGGAGAAAATTTCCTGAACAAAACACCAATGACTTATGCTCTAAGATCAAGAATCGAGAAATGGGATCTCATGAAACTGTAAAGCTTCTGTAAGTCAAAGGACACTGTTTTTAGAACAAAATGACAACCAACAGATTGGGAAAAGATCTTTACCAATCCTACAACAGATAGAGGGCTTATATCCAAAATATACAAAGAACTCAAGAAGTTAGACCGCAGGGAGACAAATAACCCTATTAAAAATGGGGTTCAGAGCTAAAAAAGAATTCACAGCTGAGAATGCCGAATGGCTGAGAAACACCTAAAGAAATCTTCAACATTTTTAGTCATAAGGGAAATGCAAATCAAAACAACCCTGAGATTTCATCTCACACCAGTGAGAATGGCTAAGATCAAAAACTCAGGTGACAGCAAATGCTGGTGAGGATGTGGAGAAAGAGGAACACTCCTCCATTGTTGGTGGGATTGCAGACCGGTACAACCATTCTGGAAATCAGTCTGGAGGTTCCCCAGAAAATTGGACATTGAACTGCCTGAGGACCCAGCTATACCTTTCTTGGGCATATACCCAAAAGATGCCCCAACATATAACAAAGACACGTGCTCCACTATGTTCATAACAGCCTTATTTATAATAACCAGAAGCTGGAAACAACCCAGATGCCCTTCAACAGAGGAATGGATACAGAAAATGTGGTACATCTACACAATGGAATATTACTCAGCTATCAAAATAATGACTTTATGAAATTCATAGGCAAATGGATGGAACTGGAAAATATCATCCTGAGTGAGGTAAGCCAATCACAGAGAAACACACATGGTATGCACTCATTGATAAGTGGCTATTAGCCCAAATGCTTGAATTACCCTAGATGTACAGAACACATGAAACTCAAGAAGGATGACCAAAATGTGAATGCTTCACTCCTTCTTTAAATGGGGAACAGGAATACCCTTGACAGGGAATAGGGAGGCAAAGTTTAGAACAGAGGTAGAAGGAACACCCATTCAGAACCTGCCCCACATGTGGGCCATACATATACAGCCACCAAACTAGATAAGATGGATGAAGCAAAGAAGTGCAGGCTGACAGGAACCGGATGCAGATCTCTCCTGAGAGACACAGCCAGAATATGGCAAATACATAGGCGAATGCCAGCAGCAAACCACTTTCAATTTTAGATTGTGAACCAGGTTTTTCAATTTCTTGCTCCATTTGATTGTATTTTCCTGTATTTCTTTAAGGGATTTGTTTCCTTTTTAAAGGCTTCTACCTGTTTACCTGTGTTTTTCTGTATTTCTTTTGGTGAGTTATTTATATCCTCTTTAAAAGATTCTACTATCTTCATGAGATAGCCTTTTAGGTCCGCATCTTGGTGTTCCAGGTGTGTTTGTCTATCTAGGGTTTGCTGTAGTGGTAGAACTGTGTTCTAATGGTGACAGAGTATATTTTCTTATGTTGAATGTCATCTTGCACTATCCTCTCACCATTTGGTTATCACTGGTGTTAACAGACCTGGTTGTCTCTGTCTGGAATCTGCCTCCTATGATCCTGAATTGATGCAGGTCTCCTGGGAGGCCTGGGGCCCTTGTTGTGGCAGACCTCTTGGGAGGCCTTTAGACTGTGTGGTCTTGAGAGGAGCAGACATGCTGATGGTTTTCCCAGGTGGAAAGTACATGCATGAAAGTAGGTGGATTTCAAGCAGGGAGTGCAAGTGGGAATGGGTCCCAAGTCCACTGGCCTCTTCTGTTCTCAGCTGTTGAGATTATTTGGGACTGTCCCTTACCTTTGGCCCTGGCTGTAGCAGACCTCTTAGAAAGCATTCAGACTATGAGATCTTCTGAAGAACAGACATGCTGATGGTCTGCACATGTGGAAGGCATAGGACTGAAAGATAAATTCTAAATCTTGATGTGCAGTGAAAGAACTTCACAAATATTACAGAAATAGTTCCCTATTATTATGTATGTTGATATTTTCTTGCTGTGTTAATAAGCCTATTTAGAATTATTATCCTCCAAATTATATGAGAGTCTGTTTACAACTGTTTTGTGTCTGTATATGAGAGCTTGTGTTATTGAATGTCATGTTATCACAGGAGTCATATTTTAAACAGCACAAAATGGTTGTTACTGTTAGTTCTTGAGGGTAAAGGGACTCTCATGCCTGCTTGAAAAAGTTCTATCCCCAAGGGAGTCAATGACAATGAAGTAAGTTTATCCTGTATGCCTCTAATTTGTATCTGGGGAAAAAGAATACACCCTAAGTCCTTCACATGGTTTGTCAAAATTAGAGCTCACATGGACTTCTCATTATATGTAGACATTGTATATGCTCACATATCTATCATATTTCATTATCCTTTGGCTTGTGTTGATGGATAAATGACTGCTTCAGGTGATAAAGCTGCTCTTTCTAGAGAGAAATTCAAGAGCTTTTCCATGCTTTTTTTGCTAAAAATATCTGTATTGTGCTTGTCAGAACAGGCATAGAATGTGAATTCTTCTGTATCACTACATAAGGTTTGGTTTCTCTTAGTGTCTTCCTGTGTCTGTCTGTTGTTCTTCTTATCTGTTTCTCTGTTCTGCATTCCTTTCACATCTCAATGATCACACTATGACTTGGTGTACAGTTCCCTATGCAGTAATCAACCTTGGTGTGAGAACCTGCCTAAACTTTGAGATAAAAGCATGTACCCCTTCAAAATGTTCTTCAAAAATGTATCTGTTTATGAAAGAAAGTAGGAAAATAATCCTTTCTGCTCACATTTAACTTAAGCAAAATTTTTATTTGTTTTGTTCCAACTTCTTCCCAAATCTATGTGATTTTTTCCATAATTACTTCTGATGTTCACATTCTAGCTAGTATTCTTGGCTTCCCCCTTCTGCTTTCTACCTTGCTGCCAGCATACCACTTCCTATTTTTTGCTACTTCACCTCTTTTGAAGGGGGTGTTACAGTCCTTAAACAGATGGAAACTTTATATCATAGCAAATTAAATGTGTTATCTGCCTGCTTCTCATATATTCTCCATTTATATTTTTATGATTGGTTATTGCTTGCATTTTCCTAGTAATGTTATTTTCTAGCACTTACATAGAGTCCCATGTTTATAATATTTTATACTCCCTCTTCCACTAAAATTTTTTCATAAAACATGTATCAGCTTTTTTCAGCTTCTTATGACTTGACATTTTTACAAAACCATGGATGCCTATTTCCTAAACTAATTTTCTGAATGTATCATTATATAGTATCTAAAATGAAATAAAAATAATATTGCTTATTGTAATACTGATCAAAATATAAAAAATTATTACAAATAGTGTATATATATCCAGATAGAGAATAAGATTTTCATTGTGAAAAAATAATTACTACTAACACAGAAATAAGTAGAAAATGTACTATAATTAATTTCATGCAATATCACATTAACTGAGTTTTCTTTTTTACAGAGTAAGGTGGATGATATTTTGGCACTTTAAAAATGGTCTTAACTAACTTGTGATAAGACATACATAAATTCTAGTTAAAACCTGGAAAGAATGAAGATGCAAATAGATGGCTGCCAGTCACAGGGACAAACTGGCCACTAAACAACTCCTGAAATAGAATATAACCATGAAGTTCTTTTAGCTGATGGATATCAAGTCTAATTTTATCAGGTTCCTTTTCCAGTTGTTTAGTGATTGTTCATAGGGATAGTGCACGATTAAAGGAAAAATAGAGAAATGCCAGTTTGGCAACAGAGAAAAATGTTATAAATGTATAGGTAACTGTCTTTGACTAAAAAAACCAGGTTAAGAATAAAATGTGACATTTACATTTGCTAAAATACACAAGGTATTTCTTTGGCTGATATTTGTGAAGAACACATAGCTGCTTGCAAGCTGATATTGGTATTATACTGGCAGAGACTCATACTCTTAATGCTTTGAACATCTGCCATTCTTGCTTTCAGTAATTCCCCAGATTCTAGTATCTCACAGATCTAATGTGACACCATGGAATCCAGCATCTGAATTTAATTGATGGAAAGATATCATTGAGCAAGTACATCTACGAATCTTAAAACACATAAATCATTGAAACTGTGCTGAATTATCTATTGGCTGATTTCAATTTTTATACTAATTCATTAATTTAATACTGTCTTGGTAAAATCCAAGCATCTTGACCTGGACCTGGGTCTCATCTGATAATTTTTCTGATGGTTCATTGTTTCCCTCTAAAATACATTTTGTTATTTTCAAGTTATATCCCTTGCCTACCATCACTAGAATATTACTGTGACAAATACCTCCCTATTAACATTAAATCAGATGTTACTAAGTGGTTTAAACTAACATCATTTTCAGTACTCATGATTCATAAAATGTTTCTACAATTGTCAAAATTACTTCTCTTTCCCATTTCTTCTGTTCACTCACAGCAGAAGAGCAAGAGCATGAGGAGAGATAATGAGAGCACTGTTTATGAGTTCATCCTCTTGGGACTCCCCATTCAGGCAAAGAACCAAGGCATGTACTCTGCCCTGTTCCTGACAATGTACATGATCACATTGCTGGCAAACCTGCTCATCATTGTTCTTATCAAGCTGGACTCTCACAAACCCCCATGTACTTTTTTCTTAGCCACTTGGCCTTCACAGACATCTCTTTTGCATCAGTTGCATCTCCAAAAATGGTTATAAATATGCTGACGCATAGTCAGTCCATCTCATATGCCGGGTGCATTATGCAGGTATATTTCTTTTCATTTTTTGCTGATCTTGACAGCTTTCTTCTGACATCAATGGCCTATGACAGGTATGTGGCCATCTGTCACCCTCTGCAATATTCACAAATTATGAATGAGAACCTCTGTTTCCTTCTAGTAGTAGTTTCCTGGGTCTTATCTACTGTGAATTCCCTTGTGCATACTGTTCTCTTGGCTCAACTGTCTCACTTTAGAGACAATACCATTCCCCACTACTTCTGTGACCTGTCTACCTTGCTGAAGCATTCTAGCTCAGACACTACCATCAATGAGCTGGTCATTCTTGTTTTAGGTAATGTGGTCATCACCCTGCCATTCATATGCATTCTGGTCTCTTATGGCCACATTGGAGTCACCATTCTGAAAACTCCCTCCATCAAGGGAATCTGCAAAGCCTTATCCACATGTGGGTCTCACCTCTGTGTGGTTTCCTTGTACTATGGAGCCATCATTGGACTATATTTTGTCCCCTCACCTAAGAACACTAATGACAAGAATGCCATTGTGTCCTTGATGTACACTGTGGTCACACCCATGGTGAATCCCTTTATTTATAGTCTCAGGAATCGTGATATGAAAGGAGCACTGAGAAATATCCTCAGCAGAAGAATCTGTTCATAGTGAAGGGCATGGTCTTCACTGTTAACATCCCTACTTTCTCCTCCTTTTCTCCATTCAGCTTTTATTCTGTCAGGGAAATTTCACATGGCTCTTTTCTTCACTCATGTCTCCTTGTGCAATTTTGTTGTCTGTTTACAATCTTACTGATTTTCAGCAAATTTGAAATGTTGCTCATAAAACTCATTCATCTTTTCTTTGTCTTTCAAATATTTTACTTGTTTATATTGTCATTACAAAGTCTTCTTTATTTGACAAGTTTGTCGCTTTTCTTCTCTGAACATGACAGAAGTATTTTTTCTCTTAGATTTATGATTTATTTTTATCTTTCATCTTATAACATACTCTTATTTTTTGGCGTTAACTCTAATCACATTTACTTAATATATTTATGCATTTTCACATGTATTTCTGTGTATTATGTATGTGATTATTGCCTGAAGATTTCAAAAGAGGGTGTCAGATCTTCTGTGATAGGTCATCTAGATGGTTGTGAACAAGTATATGGTTGAAGGAAATAAAATCTTGAGCCTTTGGGAAAACAATCAATTTTCTTAATTTCTGGGCCATCTTTTCTGCCCCTTCCATTTATTTTTTAGTTTTTGTAGTTGACACTCAAAAAAGTCAGAATATTACTGTGTATAACATGATGTTTTCATTTATGTAAATAGTTCATAATATTCACATCAAAGAAAGTATATTAATTTACTCAAATAAGTACCATATCTTAGTAT
This sequence comes from Rattus rattus, assembly GCF_011064425.1. Lineage (NCBI taxonomy): Eukaryota > Metazoa > Chordata > Mammalia > Rodentia > Muridae > Rattus > Rattus rattus. The sequence continues at coordinate 14,394,903 of NC_046158.1, forward strand.
GAAGTTCTTTATTCTAGCCTTTGAACTACTGTATATGTTTATAACCACTGCTCAGTGAAAGCTATGAAAACATTTATTTTTCTTTCCATAATTTTTCTTTCCATAATTTTTCTTTCCATAAACCTATGGCCATGTTTATTTCCTATTTTATCTGCAATTCTGCCCATTTTGTAAACAATTTTTATGTTTTCAATGTGTGATAGTACTCAATTCATTGTTGATAAACGTTTAGCCCTGGGTCACTAAAATACACTGTACCCTGTAAAAGATATAACCAATGATAAGTACAAGCCTTGTCTGGATCATGAAGATCCTGGTCAGTGGGAGTGAACTGAGGCATCATACCTAGATGTGAAACTTTGACATTGGCCTCTGGGCAGGTGGGGGGAGGTAGGGTTCAGTGTCCTAAAGAGACTCTGCTTTTCTGAGTAGGTGATGAAGAATAGCTAGATAGACACCAGGAAATATCAAACTCTTCAACTGAGTTCAAGGAGATCTGAATAGCAATTTAATCCAAAAATATTATTATGAAAAAGAGAAAGACATCACTTTGATCAATTACAAAATGTCCCATCCCATAAAATGATTTTGCCTTTGGTCCATAATAATCATTCTCTGTGGAAGCACATTCTTAGCTGATTTAAATCAGTTGATAATAGTTGATGGTATTACAGATATAAAGACATAGTAGCAGAGGAGAATTTAATGCCTAGTTAAATGCTACTCAGCTAGCACATAGCAAAACTTCAGCTAGTGTGAGTTGTGCATGTCTGCAACTGTGTTAAATTTCTGCTACTTATTATTTTTAAAACAACCAATATTTAATACAGTTATTGGACATTATTTTTAGAACATTTGAAATAACTTCTGCATTTCTAAACATGCATTAGATATGTGTGCTGAATTATATTTATATGTGTTATGCCAACTATGGACCAATATTCAAATATATGCACCTATAAGGTATATGTTATATACCTATAACATCATAATAATAAGATTTAAAAATACTCATTAATTTCTAAACTAAATAGTAGAAAACTGTCAGTGTTGCTGCTGTTCATTCCTCAGTGGTATCATATTATCTCTTGATGTTAACCAGTATGTTGACTATTTGCAATATTTTCCTTGGAGGTATAACAGTTCTTCATGGATTGTAGATTGTTCAAACTTACAAGGTTTAGTGTTTTGTTTTATTTTATGAGAGAAATTACTATGTCTATTCTTCTTACACTTTGCTTTTGTTGTGTGCCATTGGCTCTGAAAATATTCTCTCTATATTTCTATTCTACTGCAAGATAAAAACACAATTTGGGTTTTCACTGCATGGTGGATTGAGTGAGCATGGCTCTTATAGTCTCATATATTTGAGTATTGGTCCATTGTTGGTGTAACCATTGAGGAAGCATTAGGAGGTGTGGCCATGTTCAAGAAGGACAGTCATTGAAGGATGGTCTTTGAGCTTTCAAAACCCTACACCATTTGCAGTATTGCTCTCTGTTTCTTACTTATTTATCAGATATACAAGCTGTCCGCTGCTGCTTCATTCTAGTGCCTGCCAGCCTCCCTATCATGATGATCATGAAGCTTTCATGTCTGAAACTGTAAGCCCTAAATAAACTTTCTTTAAATGTAGATTTGGTCATAGTGTTTTATCATAACAATAGAAAGGTAGCTAAAACATAGTGGCTGAACTTTTTCTTTAAGGAAGGATACTACAAGCATTTATCTATGTTTATTTAGAGATTAATTGCAGGGGATCTTGTAAAATGTATAGTCAGAGAGTTGTGGATTATAGAGAATATGTATATTCAGTTTAACCATCATCTGCTAAGTTTGTCTTCAGGGGAGTTTAATAGAAGCCAATTTTAAAAGTTGTGGGTATAGTAGTATCATATCCAAAAACTGTAAAAATGATAAAGCTAATAAAAAATAAGCAATAGTCTCTAATGCCTTAGAAGAGAGTGAGGGAGTCAGGAATAAATTGAGCAAAATGGACTTTACGAAAGAAAATCTATTGTTTGAGATGCTGGAACTGTGGATAAATATTACAATTCAATTTTCAAACCAAGGCAGACAGAATGGTAAACAAACAAACAAACCAAAACAAAAAATCCTACGAACTCTGTAGAATTGGATATTAAACGCAAAGAAAGTTTTAGTTAATAATCATTAACTAATATATGTTCAAATGGAACAACTGTACTATACCAATACAAGCAATCAAGAGTGGTGTTTTAGTGGTGTTCTTTGTTTTGGAAAGAGACCATGACCAAGGCAAATCTTATAAAAGAAAGTGTCTAGCTAGCGACTTATTTACAGTTTTAAAGAGTACTCCATGGTCACAAAATCATGTACCAGAGAGACATGCAATTAGAACAGTAGATGACTGATTTACAACCTGATCCAAAGGTAGAGAAACAGACACTGGTCTTGGAAATAGATTCTGTAAGTTAACAGCTCATTACCAGTGACACAATAGCCTCCAACAAACATCTAGTTCCTAATCCTTCCACAGTAGTTCCAGTAACTGGTGACAAACCTCTCAAATATAAAAACATCTGAGGATCATTTTTATCAAACTATTACTAGGAGGAAATGGCTTGTGGGTCAAAAGAAAACTAAAGTTTCACAAATCTGAAACTTCTCACAAATAATTATAATTTTTGAAAACTTTACTAATTGATAGTTTGACAGAGGGTCAGGAAATTCTTATGTCAGCTTTTGGGTGATGCTTGGTAAATGTAAAATTTCTATTTTGTTTCTTAAAAAATAATGGATGGCAAATAACTGCTCACCTCTCTTTACTATAGTCCTGTTCTTTAATAAAATAAGGAACCTATTGATATTTGTGATACAGGTGGCTGATTTGCTTTCATCCATATTTTTTTATACTACTAGTACAGATGTGGGCAGGTGTAATACTGTTGGAGGTAAGAACATACTGTCCTTTTCTAGAATGGTTATAAAGAAGCTTGTGCATCACTTACTGGTTTAGAGAAAATTAAGCATGCTTCCTATATTCCTGTACAGGAAAAGCCTATAATCTCACAATGATATGATGGGCAATTAGAGCACCCATAATTTCTATTAGTATTTTATGGAGTTCCTGTATATATGCAAACAATGCTCATATTTTTTCATGCTTTCCCAATTGATGTTTGTCTGCTACATAATGTATTGTAGGCTTTCTCGGGCACTGCATGTAGTGGGGAGTTGTTATTATTATGATTATGATTATTATTATTATTATTATTATTATTATTATTATTGTTATTATTATTATTATTTATATTGCAAGTGTCTCCCATTATTGAAAAATCGTAAGCACCAGAGTTTCAGGAAAACTGCGGCGGAATACAGTCTTCTGTACATCACAGAATTGAAACATTCACAAATGCACAGAAGCTGTGGCTACTGAATAAGACATGCAGAAAATCAAAATCCTAGCACTGAGGAGGAGAGGGACTACTAAGGCCACAATTGAGATGGGGAGTTAATGGAAGGTGATGGCTATTGGAAATTGAGAATCCTTCTTTGGGATACTGACCACTGATAAACGGCCTAAGATCAATTGAATGCTTCTACATCCATGCACATACAAACAGCACTAATCAGATTTATCACATTATTAAAATATGGTAAGACAAAAATTTGGAAGGCATTTGTTTGGGAGAAATGGAAGGAGTTAAATAGGAAAAAATATGTATGTATGATCATATTTTGCTGAATATATGTGTATAAAATTCTCAACAAATATATTTTAAAAAATAAAAACCATTTACCAATATCTTTTTTTTATCTTTATTAACTTGAGTATTTCTCATTTACATTTTGGTTGTTATTCCCCTTCCCGGTTTCTGGGCCAACATCCCCCTAACCTCTCCTCTTCCCTTCTATATGGGCTTTCCCTCCCCATCCTCACCCCATTACCACCCCTTCCCCCAACAATCACATTCACTGGGGGTTCACTCTTGGCAGGACAAAGGCCTTCCCCTTCCACTGGTGCTCTTACTAGGCTATTCATTGTTACCTATGAGGTTGGAGCCCAGGGTCAGTCCATGTATAGTCTTTGGGTAGGGGCTTAGTCCCTGGAAGCTCTGGTTGGTTGGCATTGTTGTTCATATGGGGTCTTGAGCCCCTTCAAGCTCTTCTAGTCCTTTCTCTGATTCCTTCAACAGGGGTCCCATTCTCAGTTCAGTGGATTGCTGCTCCATTTACCAATATCTTTAAACATGCATTTTTTTTTATTTTATGTGCGTCAGTGTATGTATACCATATGACAGTACCTGAGGAGGCCGGAAGTGGGCATCAGATATCCCAGAACTAGAGTTACAATTGATTCTGAGCAAATATGTGAGCGCTGGGCACTGAACCTAGGTCATATGCAGGAGAATAAAGTATTCTTAATACTGGAGTCATTTCTCCAGTTACCAGATATATTATTGCATCCCTTTAAGATTTGTGTGTTTTACTTTATTGAAAAAAATCACCACACAAATACCAAATATTCTGATTTATTTAGAATAACTAAGGAATGTGGTATTAGGAAAAGCACAGAGGTTATAAATTGGAAGACCTGTCCATTTTTCAGAGACTCCATTTGCAAAAGCAAAGGGAGTACTCTAGTTACTAGCTCCCTTATATTTTGAAATTAATTCCATGTGCCACGAGGATATCCGATTCTTGTTGTTTCTTCTTGCACATGACTACTTAACAAACAATGACCACCAACAACCAGAAACTATCCAACAACCCACAAGAATAACCAGCAACAGCCAACCCCACCTCTCAGGCCCTAGAATTTTAATACCCTCTGAGCTGTCCCCAGAGTTCAAAATATCACCCAATCACAGAAACTATCATGTCCTTACTAGAGGATGAAGCAAATCATAGTTAGATGTCAGGAGCTGTAAAGAGACAAACTAATATCTAGAAGGTGATCATCCTGCGGTGGCCTGTCTTGGATTATTATACAATCTGTGACTAGTTCACCCTTATTAAGCAAGGTTGTAAGAGATTTATCTTAGGAAAGATTCCTACTATTGAAATGCTTTTCCTGTTCTTATTAAACACGTATAACAATCATTAAGTAATAGCACATCCTCTTTGGAACAGATATCTGCAGATCTACAAAGATGTACTGTCTTGTAGTGATGTCGTATAGACAAGTAGATGACTTCTTAAGTCTTAATAATGATCCTATAAGAATTCCTTTTTTTTTTTTTTTCGGAGCTGGGGACCGAACCCAGGGCCTTGCGCTCGATAGGCAAGCGCTCTACCGCTGAGCTAAACCCCCAACCCCAAGAATTCCTAAAATTATAACAGGGATTATTAAACTCTTTTACAGTGGAACTTCTGTTAAGTCTTTTTCTGATAGCAAAAACATGCAGTGAGATCTCTGCCAGCCTCCCAAGTGTCAACAGTTAATTGCTCTCAGATGGTAACCAGACATTCTCTTACTCAGAGAACATTCCAAGAGGTTGTAAAACAATTAACCAAAGGTAATAAACAGGGAAGTTACAATTTATTATAGGTACTAGGACAGAGGATAAAATATTGACTGGGTTTATCTACACAAAACTTCACTAATAGCTTAGTCATGGTTTTAAATCTTCAGTGAACCTGTGGAGCTGAGACAGGTGATGGATGTTTAGCCAGATAATTACTGCTTATGGATATGCTGGAAACATTCTCTGTTGTAAACTTCTATTTCAATTTATGATTTTATTTTTTGTGTGAACTTTTAATGAACTTTGTAACATGTGATCTTGTATTCTGAATGCTTAAGTGCTGAGGGCAAAGAGTCAGAACTGAGCTAAGAAGGACTGAGCTGAAGGAGAACTGAGATAAGCAGATCTAGGCTGAGAAGAACCAAGCTGAGAGAGGAAGCAAGCTGAGGTGAAGTTTTTAGACAAAACAATTTTTAGACAGAACTCAACTCAAGAAGAACTTAGAAGTATAAGCAAAACATTGGGAGAAGAGGCGTTGAGAGTAAGAGCATTATTGGGACATCAGAACAGGAAGAGAGAGCAAGATTAGAGGGAGAGTGCAGCATGGAATAACTTAGAGACTATTGGTAATTTAAAATACTAAGAGAGCAATGTACAGTATGTGGAGGCAAAGAAGAAAAAAGATCTGCAGAGAGCAGAATGAGCAGACAGCTTTTTCCTTACCATGGGACAGGACAGGCTTAGCTTATTAAATGGAACAAGCTTTTTTTTTTTTTAAAAAAAACAAACTTGAGTTTAATTCATTTAGCATTAAAAGGATAGAAACTTTTTCTTTATGTGTGCAATAAATATTGGAGGTCATTTTTCATCGAGAATGAGCACTGCACTCGTGCTTGGTCTTTTGCTCCATATGTATAAGTATAGATGTGTGTAAGTATGTAATTGTGAGAATGTATGCATGTGTATTTGTAAGAATGTAATTGTGAGAATGCATGTCAGCCAAACCCAACTGGTGTAGTGGAAATGTACAACTACGCATTCATGAATCTGTATTTGAATTTATATATGTTTATGTATATTCACCTATGTAAAAGTTTTCTTCTGCAAGCGCTATTCACTTCTCTTGGTTCAATAGAAGTTTTTTGTGTCAAACTTCCCACTAACCTGGCAAGCAAGAGGCACAGGGACAAAAGGAAAAAGGGTCTAGCAATTAATCCTCTACATTATCTTCTGCTGTTTTAGAATGAGGTGCTAAATGCCAGAGACTGCAGTTTTTGGCCTCAGAGGAACACAGAAGGCAGGTCAGCTACAGTAGCAGAGCAGAGTGACTTAGATAAGTAAATCAGTTACTGTAACATAGTAACTTGGACATAGATAGGTGAACTTATTATTATACAGCAACCCTAAATATATTGTAAGAAAAAGCCTTATCCCCGTATCTCCTAAGACAAAGTCTTACCCTCCACCAATGCTATTCCCACCCCACAGCCTCAAGAATTACCAACAAGAGAGAAGACCCATGCCAATGCTGGCTCCCGGCAATCAGCTGCTATGGAAAATCTGAAAGTGCCTCATATCTCACACATGGAATTAAAATAGTACGTATTTTTTATGATGAATCCGAGTTTTCAAAAGAAACCAGAACTCTAAAATTCTCACTACAGAGTGGATCTGGGGGACAAGGATGATGGCTGAAGGGGCATACTGGAGGTAAGTGAAACTGAGGTTGAGATGTAATGCATGTAAAAATACTAAAATTAGGCATAGGTATGATGTAAGAAGTTGAGCGCAGAGGAAACAGGGTGGGCTCAGCCCTCACTGATGATAGTTTTCCTGGCAGAAGCTGCAGGCAGAGAATTTTGGAAAGAATGTCACCTAATTGTCCCAGATGTCTGCAGCCAACAGAGTTTGCAGGTAGAGGTGTGCATTGGAAGATAGAGCCCAGAGGAGACACGGCAGACCTCACAGATGCTGGGATTACCAGGAGATAGAGTAGGCAGGGGATTGAATCATAGCAATCACATCTGGTTGTCCCTGGTGGCAGCAGACCTCCAGGAATGGAAGCAGTCCTGGGGCTTGGAGAATTGAGTACAGGACTACTGAGGCAATAGGGCAGACATCACTGTTGTATTTTTAGTTTAGTTTAGTTTTTACTATTCATTTTTATATATGGTGACCCATACCTGGAAAGGTTATAAGAAGAGATTTCAGGGGTACTGGTGGAAAAAAAAATCCCATGGGGACTACAAAACATCAAGCCCCAAATCCTAAAGCAAAGAAGGCCAATGCCAACTTTGCCAGAGTCCACCCCATGCCCTGAGTGGTAAAATTAGGAAGAATGTCACACATAGGTCAATTTTGGGAACAAGGGCTAATAATCCCCTGCCAGTCACCCTGAAACATCCCTCTCCTGCCAGTAAGAAAGCCCCATTATAATGTCTATACAGGACTCAAGTACAATCAACAAAAGGGTAGAAGATTTTCTTTCTACAATGCTCAATCTTTGCATTTTTCTGATCAGTCTGACACTTGAATAAGACCTCTATGCCATACTGGACCTCAACAATGCTTTCCTTAGCTTGCCTAGCCAAGTTATTCAGTCCATGTTTACCTTCCTTTGGAGGACTCAGAGTCTGGACTTAATGGATAGCCAAATTGGACTAGATTGCTACAGTCATTCAAGAACTCACTCAACATCTTTAATGAGACACTTTATAAAGACCTAGGAGAGTACCAGCAAGTCCATCCCCATGTAACTATATTGACCTCATAGCTATGCCAGATAAAGACACTTGCCATTTGGTCACAAGCACCTTTCTCAGAGAACTGAGAGGATATTGGGTGTCCATAGAAAAAATAGCAGCTCTGATAAAAGGAGATAACTTACCTTAGGTACATACCCAAGGGAAAGTACCTTAGGTACTTTCTCCTGTCTCCATTTCAGAAACCAATGATCCTCAACATTCCCATTTCCCAGACTTAGTATCAAATTCATGAGTCCTTGGGCTTAGCAGGGTTCTTCAAACTCTGGATGCCAGGATTTATGGTGATTCCTAGGCCACTCTATGACACCACTAGGGGTGGTGGTAGTAGGAGAATATCTTAAATGGACTCCTTAAATGGACAGTGCCTTTTACAGACTCAAGGAACCTGCTGCTGTAGTAGCCAAAAATTGCTAGAAGGTCTCATCCCCAGGTATAGGCTACCCTCACTATTTATATCTGACAGTGAACCTGTCTTTGTATCTTAGATAACAAAGTCACCTGTTTAAAGTATTGAGACAAAGTATAAGGTTCATTATATATACTCTCTCCAAATCTCAGGATAGAAAGAAATGATGAATTGGACCCTAAAGGAGACCTTAACTAAATTAAATGTGGAAACTGATTACCCATCCTTCGCTATGCCCTTTACAAGGCCAGAAATACCCCTTACACGTTAGTTATGATTCTTTATGACCCACCCCTCTTCTAACTAAACTTCAATCTGAAATTCTCGAAAAATATGCTTTCCACGGGGTAGAAAAACAAATGTGTTCACACATCAATCACATCTATGAGTCTGCTTCCCCTCCTAATCCCCATTGCTTTAAACCAGATGACAAGGTCTCAATTGAGAAACATAAACACCAGGCTCTTAAGCTCCAATAGAAAGGTCCACACATGGCAATCCTTACAATGCCCATGGCTGTAAAGTTCAACAGAATAAAAACTTGGATTCATTACTCTCAAGGAAAATGAGCAAGATGAGAAATAACCCAACAACTGTGCCATTGGTAGGACAGACTTCCAGACCCACTTTCGGTATCAGGATGGACCCTGCTATGACATCCTCAGGATCCCCTAAAGCTAAGACTCTATAAACGTTGACATTGTTGACCCTAGCGTACACTGATGAAAAGCCCCATGAGCTACTCAATATTATTTGGGAGATCACAAAGTGTGACTGCTACAGGAGCAACAGTGGATCCCACTTCTCACCCAAGCCATGAGCCAAACCCAAAAGTTTTGTATGCTCAAGACCAGCCTCAACCTGACAGAGGGTTCTGAAGAAGAGGTGAATGGGAGTGGTAAAACAATGACTTTGAGTCAATGATGGATACAAGCTGACAAGTTTGTAATCTGCTTGAGATATCTCTCTCTTGCAGACCAAAGCCTGGTCTTTTCTTGCTACTACTGCATAAGCTATTTCCTTAGAGATTGCATATCAGTTTAATAATTTACCCCAGGGGTCATTTTAATCATCCCATGAATCAGCATTTTTTACCTCATTCTCTTGACTCTTAGAAACAGAAAAACAGAGCATACTCAAGTCACATAGCAAGTCTTATGTAATTTTCTGAATGCAATACTTATGGTTTCCATGTCTAGATGTGGAAGCTATTTTTTATTGTTTGTTTGCTTTTGTGTTAATTATTTTATTTATTTACATCACAAACATTGCCCTCTATTCAAGTGCCCTTTTTCAGAGTTCTTCCCCTGTTCTTGTCACCTCTGAGAGGATGCCACCCTGTTCATCCCCCTCCCTGGGACATCATTTCCACAGTGCTAGGTGCATCTTCTCTTACTGAGGCCACACAAGTCATCCCGACTAGAAGAACATATACCATAGATAGGCAAAGCTTTTGGGATAGCCCCCACTACAGTAGTTTGGTACCCACATGAAGACCAAGCTTCATATTTGCTTCATATGTGGGGGGGGCTATATCCAGTTCATGTATGTACTTTGTTGGTGGTTCAGTCTCTGCAAACCCCAATGGTCCATGTCAGTTGTCTCTGTTGTTCTTCTTGTAAAGTTCCTATCACCTTCAGGGCCAAAATTCCTTTCCCCAACTCTTCCATAAGAGTCCCCAAGCTCCACCCACTATTTGGCTCTGGGTATCTACATCCAACTGAGTTAATTGCTAGATGGAGCCTCTCAGAGGACAGCTATGCTAGACTCCAGGCTGCAAGTATAGCTAAATATCATTAATAGTGTCAGGGATTATTGTTTACCCATGGGATGGGTCTCTAGTTGGGCCAGGTTTTGGTTCACAAGTCCCTCAGTCTTTGTTCCATCTCTTGTCCCTGCATTTTTTATAGACAGAATACATTTTGAGTTGGAAGTTTTATAGGTGTGTTGGTATTTATATCACTTCCTGCCTGACTACAGGAAGTGTCTCTTCAGGTTCCATATCAGCACTGCTATGAATCTCAGCTAAGGTCACCCCCATTGATTCTTTGGTACCTCTCTTACACTAGGTCTTTGGATGCCCTGTAACTCCCCACCCATGTAGGTTTCAGATTTTCATATATTCTAATAGCCATCTGGCCATCTCTCTCTTGTTCCTCCCCACACCTGATCCTGAAATACCCCCTATTCCCCTCCTCATCCTTCTCCCACCCAGTTAGTTACCTATATCTGCATCCTATGAGTATTTACTGCCCAATTCTAAGTGAGATTTAAGCATCCTCTCTTGAGCATTCTTTCTTTTGTAGGGGTCAGGGGGAAGATAACAATTTATGTTTTGGGCCTTCCTTCTTGTTTAGCTTCTTTGTTTCTGTGGAGCATAGTATAGTATATGTACCCTGTATTTTATGGCTAATATTTACTTATAAGTGAGTATATATCATGCATGTCCTTTTGGGTCTGGGCTACCTCACTCAGAATTTCAATTTCCACCCATTTGCCTATAAAATTCATGATATTATTTTTAAAATCGCTGAATAATGTAGATGTACCACATTTTCTATATTTATTTTTTTTTCAGTTGGGAGACATCTAGGTTGTTTCCTGGCTATTATAAGTAAAGCTGCAATTAACATAGCTGAACAAGTATCTTTGTGAGGTGGTTAAGTGTGGGGAGCCGACTTGCCTGAGAACCTGAGACCCCAACATTGAGTTAATTAGGACAGAAAAAGAACATATGAAAGTTCACCTAAAGGACAAGCTCATTGGACAAAACCTAATGTTCTAGCTAAACTTAAAGAAGTACCGACACCAATCTGATGGCCAGTGTTGCTCAGTAACTGGCTTGCCAGAAGTGAAACCAAAAATCACTCTCGTGCCAGCTCTTGCTCCTGGATCTCAGCAAAACTTTCAGGGGAGCCACCATATCATACCCTTGAGGCACAAATGTTGTTCCCCCCGCCTGTTAGCCTAGGTCCACCAGGCCTATTTGACTTCCTGGAGGAAAAATTTCTCCAAAGAAAGGCGCTCCTGGGGGTTGGGGATTTAGCTCAGTGGTAGAGCGCTTGCCTAGGAAGCACAAGGCCCTGGGTTCGGTCCCCAGCTCTGAAAAAAAAAAAAAAAGAAAAAGAAAAAAAAAAAGAAAGGCGCTCCTGCCTCTTTGACTAAGGTCCTTCAGGGACTTTATGAGCCATATAGTGCCTTCATCAGATGGCTCACTGAAATGGCTGAGCGATTTTTTGGCATACAAGAGCCTGAAATTCCCTTTATAAAACAACTTCCTTTGTGAACACTAACCAAGCCTGCCAAAATATTAAAAAAAAAACAAAAAACAAAAAAAAAAAACAAAACAAAACAAAAAAAAAAAACAAAACACTGTTCTAAGCCCTTAGCTGAATATGTTCGCCTATGTTCTTGAGCAGGAACTAGTCATGCTATCGGACTAGCAATCGGTGCTGCCCTACAGTGCGTGGGGGTGTCAAACACCCCCAAAACCTGCTTTAATTGTAAATAGGTCGGTCATTTCATGTGAGAATGCCCTTATCCCACGATGAATCAAAGAAAAAAAACTAACTTGACAGGACAGGGAGAGATGGGTATTGCTCCATCCACAAGCCCTAGCCCTGCAGCCCTATGTCCCTGCTGTCATCGTGGACACCACTGGGCAAGAGAACGCAGGGCCAAGACTGACAGTCAGGGATGCCGTCTGCCTCCTTGCCAGTCAGGAAATTTCCAGCAGGGGCAGCCTCAGGTCCATTTCCCACGGACAGGTCCCGGGGCAATAGGGTTTGTTCCTTAGACTTCCAACGTTCCCCAGTTTGCTCTGTGGCCTATCTGTGGTGGGCCACAAACTATAGCTCAGGATTGGACCTGTGTGCCTCCTTCAGCACAATCTTTTTTTTTTTTTTCTTTTTCTTTTCTTTTTTTTTTTTTTTTTTTTTTTTTTTTTTAGCTGGGAACCGAACCTAGGGCCTTGTGCTTGCTAGGCAAGCGCTCTACCACTGAGCTAAATCCCCAACCCCCTTCAGCACAATCTTAACACCTGAAGAAGGCATTCAGAGTTTATGGTCCCTTACCTCCAGGGACTTAGGGACTGATATTGGGCCATGCTTCTCCCATTAAAGGGCTTCAGATTATTCCATGGATAATAGACACAGAACAAAATGAGGAAATGTAGGTCTTGGCCAGAGCCTCCAATGACCCCATATTTATATCTACTCAACAGGCCATTGCTCAGTTAGTTTTACTTCCCAAAATTTCAATTAACAATCCCTATTACAAAAATTCAAGAAAGCCAAAAGAACGCAGAATATCTGAGGTATTTTGGGCCCAAAGGATTTCTGCCTCTCACCTCATGCTTATTCTTATATTAAATGGAAAGTCTTTTTAAGAGCTGTTAGACTCTGGGGCTGATGCCACAGTCATTTCAAGCAAATTTTGGCCAGCTACATGGCCATTGACTGATTCTTCCACCCATCTCCAGGGCATAGAACAGTCTAAAAATCCTCAGGTCATTGCTCAGACCCTAATTTGAACAAATTCTGAAGGCAATTCAGGAACTGTCACTCCTTACATTATACCAGATTTACCTACTATTCTCTGGGGGGGGGGATGTTCTTTCCCAAATGAATGTTATTATGTGCAGTCCCAATGAGGCAGTTACCAAACCGATGTTAGCTCAGGGATTTTTACCAGGCCAAGGATTGGACAGACAGGGTCAAGGCATTAAATAACCATTATCTGTGTCATGAAAATTAGACCAAAGAGGTGTTTGGTCTTTGCTGGTAATCCTCTATAAAATAAAAATAAAAAAGCAGATCATATATATATATATATATATATAGTGCACGATGCATGCTTCAAAGAATAAGGGACCAAGAAGTAGAATATAACTAAATTCTATGTTCAAGGAGATAAAAGATTAAGAAAAACTTTTTGGGTCAGGTCTGTACAGTTGAAATCACCCTCAGAAACAATGTATTCCATATTCTTACTAGGATGGCCCATTCAGCCCCATTTAAAGCATCCCACAGCTTTTGAAAGTCCTAAAACAACAGCAAGGTCAGGCACTCCTATCACATCAATATATCAACTTATCAGTCCATTATATCAACTTCTGCCTCAGTGTTTCCACGGCTGTGAGGAGGTCTTCTCTTAGGTTGGGTTTTAGTGCTGTGAGCAGACAACAAGACCAAGGCAACTCTAATAAAGTGCATTTAACTGGTGCCAGCTTATAGGTTCAGTCCATTATCAGAGCAAGAGCATAGCAGCATCCATGCCGACATGGAGTGGGAAGTACTGAGGGTATCTTCATCTGAAGAACTCTAGGAGAATACTGGATTCCATGCAACTAGGATGAGGATTATAAATCCCATGCCCACAGTGACATCCTTCATCCAACAAGGCCATTATTCTCCAACAACGTCACACATCCAAACAGGCTACTCCTTGTTCCAAGCATAGTCAAACTACCACATTCAATTCCTTGGCAAACATATGAGCCTATGGGGGAAATATTTAATATAGCATAATAAGAAATACATTTAGTCCAACTTCAAAAGGTCCCACAGCACAGTATTATCAATCTTTACAAACCTTACATCCAAAAGAGGGCTAATAGTCAAAATATGTAAATAATTCAAGAAGCTAACCACCAAAAAAGCCAAACAATCCAATCAAAAAATGGAATATAGAACTAAACTGAGAATTCACAACAGACAAATCTTGACTGTCTGAGGAGAACCTAAAGAAATGTTCAAAGTTCTTAGGGATCAGAGAAATGCAAATCAAAATGACTCTGAGATTCCACATTATACCAATCAGAATGGCTAAGATCAAAACCTCAGGTGACAACACATGTTGGCAAGGATGTCAAGTGAAAGAAACAATCCTTCATTCCTGGTGAGATTTCAAAGTGGTTCAACCACTCTAAAACAATTTGGAGGTTCCTCAGAAAATTCGTAATAGATCTATATAAGGACCCAGCAATATCACTCTTGGGAATATACCCAAAAGATGTTCAACTAAGCCACAAGGTCACATGTTCCTATATGTTCTTGTGGCCTTATTTGTGATAGACAGAAGTTGGAAACAACCTAGATGTCAGATGACAGAAGAACGGATACAGAAAATGTAATTCTTTAAGACAATGGAATTCTAATCAATACTAAGAATGGGGACCTCCTGAGTTTTGCTGGCAAATAGATAGGACTAGAAAATATCATCCTGAGCTGAGCCCCAAAACTCACTGATCCCAAACCCTGTGGGAGAGATAGCTCATCGCCCAGACAGGTGGACCCTGAGACTGCAGGGCAGGAGAGACTGACAGTACTGCCCACCCTTGCCCAAATCCTTGGCCCAAGAGGAAACTGTAGAGGGCCTCTGGGAACAGGAAGATTGGGGTACTCAACACTGTGGTCCAGACACCGCCCGGATCTGAAGGGACCCAGTCAAACAGATCCCTGCACCCAAATCCTGTGGGAGGGAGAGCTAGACCTTCAGAGGGGCAGACGTGCTTGGGAAGCCAGAGGCGACTACTCTCTGTCCACATTTCTGACTCTAGAGGAAAACGCCTAGCGCCATCTGAGCCCCCTGTGCACAAGGTCTCAAATGAAGGCGGGGCAGGCCCTTCTGGTTGCTGCCGTCATAGAGAGCTGAAACCCAGCTCTGAGGAGCGACTTCAGGCCTGAGACCAGAGTAAGACCAAATTTTCTGCTCCAAATGACCTGCCGGGTGGACTCAGGACACATGGCCAGAGGAACACCTGAAGAACAGTAGACATGAAAGACTACACGCCTGAAAGCAGAACACTCTCTTCCCATAACTGGCTGAAAGAGAATAGGAAAACAGGTCTACAGAACTCCTGACACATAGAGCTATAGGACAGTCTAACCACTGTCAGAAGTAGCAGAACAAGGTAACACCAGAGACAACGTGATGGCAAGAGGCAAGCAAAGGAAGCCAAGCAACAGAAACCAAGAGTACATGACATCAACGAAGCCCATTTCTCTCACCAAAGCAAACACTGAATATCCAAATACACCAGAAAAGAAAGATCTAGATTTAAAATCACATTTGATCATGATGATGCAGGACTTCAAGAAAAATGAAACAACTCCCTCGGAGAAATGTAGGAAAACACAAAGAAAAAAGCAGAAGCCTATAGAGAGGAAATTCAAAAATCCCTGATAGAATTACAGGAAAATACAATCAAACAGGTAAAGGAGTTTAAAATGAAAATAAAGCAATAAAGAAAGCACAAAGGGAAACAATCCTCAATATAGAAACCGAAGAAAGAGACAAGGAGCCATAGATACAAACATTACCAACATAATGCAAGAGATAGAAGAGAGGATCCCAAGAGCAGAAGATTCCATAGAAATCATTGTCACAACTGTCAAAGATAATGTAAAACAGAAAGAGCTACTGGCCCAAAACATACAGGAAATCCAGGACGCAATGAGAAGATCAAACCTAAGGATAATAGGTATAGAAGAGAGGGATGACACCCAATTCAAAGGACCAATAAATATCTTCACCAAAATCATAGAAGAAAACTTCCCTAACCTAAAAAAGAGATGCCCATAAACATGCAAGAAGCCCACAGAACTCCAAATAGATTGGATCAGAAAAGCAAATCCTCCTGTCACATAATAATCAAAACACCAAATGCAAAAATCAAAGAAAGAATACTAAAAGCAGTAAGGGAAAATTTCAAGTAACATATAAAGACAGACCTATCAGAATAACACAAGAATTCTCACCAGAGACTGTGAAAGCCAGAAGACCCTGGACAGATGTCATACAGACCCTACGAGAACAAAAATGCCAGCCCAGGTTACTGTATCCAGCAAATTTCTCAATTAACATAAATGGAGAAATGAAGATATTCCATGACAAAACCAAATTTCCACAATATCTTTCTACAAATCCAGCACGACAAAGGATAATAAATGGTAAAGCGCAGCACAAGGAGGCAAGCTACACCCTAGAAAAAGCAAGAAACTAATCGTTGTGCAACAAAACAAAGAGAAGACAAACACACAAACATAATCTCACATCCAAATACAAATATAACAGGAAGCAACAATCACTATTACTTAATATCTCTCAACATCAATTCCCCCAATAAAGAGACACAGATTAACAAACTGGATATGCAATAAGGACCCAACATTTTTCTTCCTACAGGAAACACACCTGAGTGACAAAGACAGACACCACCTCAGATTAAAAGGCTGGAAAACAACTTTCCAAGCAAATGGTCTGAAGAAGCAAGCTGGAGTACTCATTCTAATATCAAATAAAATAGATTTTCAACCAAATTCATCAAAAAAGATAAGGAAGGACATTTCATATTCATCAAAGGAAAAATCCACCAAGATGAACTCTCAATACTAAATATCTATGCTCCAAATACAAGGGCACCAACATACATAAAAGAAACCTTACTAAAGCTCGAAGCAAACATTGCACTTCACACAATAATAGTAGGAGATTTCAACACCCCACTATCATCAATGGACAGATCATGGAAACAGAAATTAAGCAGAGACATAGAGAGACTAAGAGAAGTCATGAACCAAATGGCTTTAACAGATATTTATAGAACATTCTACCCTAAAACAAAAGGATATACCTTCTTCTCACCACCTCATGGTACTTTCTCCAAAATTGACCATATAATCAGTCATTAAACAGGCCTCAATGATACAGAAAGATAGAAATAATCCCATGCATCCAATCAGACCATCACGGGCTAAAGCTGGTCTTCAATAACAATAAGGAAGGAATGCCCACATATACATGGAACTTGAACAATTCTCTACTCAATTGTAACCTGGTCAAGGAAGAAATAAAGAAAGAAATTAAAAACTTCTTAGAATTTAGTGAAAATGAAGATACAACATACCCAAACTTATGGTATACAATGAAAGGTGTGCTAAGAGGAAAACTCATAGCTCTGAATGCCTGCAAAAGAAACAGGAGATAGCAAATATCAGCAGCTTGACAGCACATCTAAAAGTTCTAGAACAAGAAGAAGAAAATACAACCAGGAGGAGTAGAAGTCAGGAAATAATCAAACTCTGAGCTGAAACCAACCAAATAGAAACAAAAAGCAATATAAAAAGAATCAACAGAACCAGAAGCTGGTTCTTGGAGAAAATCAACAAGATAGATAAACCCTTAGCCAGACTAACGAGAGGACACAGAGAGTGTGTCCAAATGAACAAAATCAGAAATGAAAAGGGAGACATAACTACAGAATCAGAGGAAATTCAAAAAATCATCAGATCCTACTACAAAAGCCTATATTCAACAAAACTTGAAAATCTGGAGGAAATGGACAATTTCCTAAATATATAACAGGTACTTAAGTTAAATCAGGAAGAAGTAACCCATTTAAACCATGCCATAACTCATAAAGTAATAGAAGCAGTAATTAAAAGTCTCCAACGAAAAAGAGCCCAGGTCCAGATAGGTTCAGTGCAGAATTCTATCAAATCTTCATAGAAGACCTCTTACCAATACTATCCAAACTATTCCACAAAATTGAAACAGATGGAGCGCTACCAAATTCCTTCTATAAAGCTACAATTACTCTTATACCTAAACCACACAAAGACCCAACAAAGAAAAAGACCTTCAGACCAATTTTCCTTATGAATATCAATGCAAAGAAACTCAATAAAATTCTTGCAAACCGAATCCAAGAGCACATCAAAACAATCATCCACCATGATCAAGTAAGTTTCATCCCAGGCATGCAGGGATTGTTGAATATACAGAAAACCATCAACGTAATCCACTATATAAACAAACTGAAAGATAAAAACCACATGATCTTTTCATTAGATGCTGCAAAAGCATTTGACAAAATACAACACTCCTTCATGATTAAAGTTTTGGAAAGAACAAGAACTCAAGTCCCATACCTAAACATAGTAAAAACCGTATACAGCAAAGCAGTAGCTATCATTAAACTAAATGGAGAGAAACTTGAAGCAATCCCCTAAAATCAGGGACTAGACAAGGCTGCCCACTCTCTCCCTACTTATTTAATATAGTTCTCGAAGTCCTAGCCAGAGGAATCAGACAACAAAAGTAGATCAAAGGAATACAGATTGGAAAGGAAGAAGCCAAAACTTCACTATTTGCAGACAATATGATAGTATATTTAAGTGATCACAAAAGTTCCACCAGAGAACTACTAAACCTGATAAACATGTTCAGCAAAGCAGCTGTGTATAAACTTAGCTCAAATAAATCAGTTACCTTCCTCTACACAAAAGAGAAACAAGCCAAGAAAGAAATTAGGGAAATGACACCCTTTATAATAGCCCCAGATAATAAAAAATACCTCAGTGAGACTTTACCCAAGCAAGTGAAAGATCTGTACGGTAAGAACTTCAAGCCTCTGAAGAAAGAAATTGAAGAAGATCTCAGAAGATGGAAAGATCTCCCATGCTCATGGATGGGCAGGATTAATATAGTAAAAATGGGCATTTTACCAAAGGCAAGCTACAGATTTAATGCAATACCCATCAAATATCAACCCAATTCTTCATAGAGTTAGACAGAACAATTTACATATTCATCTGGAATAACAAAAATCCCAGGATAGCTAAAACTATCCTCAATATTAAAAGGACTTCCAGGGGAATCACCATCCCTGAACCCAAGCAGTATTACAGAGCAATAGTGATAAAAACTGTACGGTATTGGTACAAAGACAGATAGGCAAGTAGAAAAGAGTTGAAGACCCAGAAATGAACCCACACACCTATGGTCAATTGGTTTTTGACAAAGGAGCCAAAGCCAGCCTATGGAAAAAAGATAGCATTTTCAGCAAATGGTGCTGGTTCAACTGAAGGTCGTGTGTAGAAGAATGCAGATTGATCCATTCTTATCACCAGGTACAAGGCTTAAGTCCAAATGGAACAAGGACCTCCACATCAAACCAGATACACTCAAACTAACAGAAGAAAAGGTGGGGAAGAATCTTGAACACATGGGCACTGGTGTAAATTTCCTGAACAAAACCCCAATAGCTTATGCTCTAAGATCAAGAATCAACAAATGGAAACTCAGAAAACTGCAAAGCTTCTATTAGGCAAAAGACACTGTTGTTAGGAGAAAATGGCAACCAACAGATTGGGAAAAGATATTTACCAATCCTACAACTGATAAGGGGCTTATATCCAAAATATACAAATAATTCACAAAGTTAGACTGCAGGGAGACAAATAACCCTATTAAAAATGGGGTTTAGAGCTAAACAAAGAATTCACAGTTTAGGAATGCTGAATGGCTGAGAAGCACCTAAAGAAATGTTCAACATCTTTAGTCATAAGGGAAATGCAAATCAAAATGACCCTAAGATTCCACTGCACACCAGTCAGAATGGCTAACATCAAAAACTCTGGTGACAACAGATGCTGGTGAGGATGTGAAGAAAGAGGAACACTCCTCCATTGTTGGTGGGATTGCAGACTGGTACAACCATTTTGGAAATCAGTCTGGAGGTTCCTCAGAAAATTGGACATTGAACTCATTGAGGACCCAGCTATACATCTCTTGGGCATATACCCAAAAGATGCCCCAACATATAACAAAGACACATGCTCCACTATGTTCATAGCAGCCTTATTTATAATAGCCGGAAGTTGGAAAGAACCCAGATGCCCTTCAACAGAGGAATGGATACAGAAATGTGGTACGTCTACACAATGGAATGCCACTCAGCTATCAAAAACAATGACTCCATGAAATTCATAGGCAAATGGATGGAACTGGAAAATATCATCCTGAGTGAGGTAACCCAATCACAGAAAAACACACGTGGTATGCACTCTTTGATAAGTCGATATTAGCCCAAGTGTTCCAATTACCCTAAATGCACAGAACACATGAAACTCAAGAAGGATGACCAAAATGCGAATGCTCATTCCTTCTTTAAAAAGGGAACAAGAATACCCTTGGGAGGGAATAGGGAGGCAAAGTTTAGAACAGAGGCAGAAGGAACACCATTCAGATCCTGCCCCTCATGTGGCCCATACATATACAGCCACCAAACTGGATAAGATGGATGAAGCAAAGAAGTGCAGACTGACAGGAACTGGATGTAGGTCTCTCCTGAGAGACACAGCCAGAATACGACAAATACATAGGCAATGCCAGCAGCAAACTCCTGAACTGAGAACGGGACCACCATTGAAAGATTAGAGAAAGGACTGAAAGAGCTTGGCTTGAGACTGTCCCACGCGCGACCTCTTGCCGGCAAGAAACACGCGGGGACATAGAAATCCTTGCTGTGACCAAACTTTTATTTTAATCTTAAGGAGAAGCCTTAGCACGCCAACATGGTGGGCTTATATACACCCTAGCGCGGCGCATCCACACCTGATTGGTTGCTTACCCATGATCTCATAAGGCACGCCCCGGAGTGGGCAAAGACCTGGCACGAAGGCACTCTTGCACATGCGCACACAGATAACTTCCTGAAAGGGAGTCGGCTAGCGCGACGAAGGCTAGCGCCATCTTGTAATGGCGGAGGCTATCCTGGCCTTCCACGTGGGGCACAGTGTAAGCCAGTGCCATCTAGTGGTGGCGAATGTTATTGCGGCCCTCTACATGAGACACCATATGAACTCTGCATCTCCATGACTGATGTCAAACCAATCTTCAGATTTCCAACTGCTTTTCATCTTTGTTGAGTACAACAAATTTCTTTCTCTTGAAATGGCTTTACTCTCTATTAGCAGCTTTCCTCAGTAGATATCTCATAGCTCTGACATCTCAAACTTTTGGGGGTCTCAAATGCAAAGTCATTTTTACAGCTTCTTGTTCCTATGACTGACATCTACACTTGATATTCTGGGCTCCTCCAAAGGACCTGGGGTACATCTCCAGCTTTGTTCTCTGTAGCACTCTACTCTCTGGTTAATTCCACCTGATTACTACTGCTTCTTGATGATCCTGCTATGGTACTGCAATCTCCAATACAGTATGGTCTTCCACTGAAGCTAGGCTTTATCAAGAGCCTCTCATAGGCTCTCTTTATGATGCCAAGAATCGACATCTTTGCACTAGCATTTCAGCCCTGGGCCATCAACTGCAACTAAGGCTGCACCTTCACCAATGGCCTTCCCTGTCATCTCACATTGCCAAGTATCAACTGCTCTCCATAATCCCTTCATGCCTTTAAAACCAGTAGCATCTCAGTATTTTTATACATTACAAAGGCCTTCTGTATCATGAGTCACAACACTGACTATCTCTACAACACAGCTTCTTTATGCTCTCAGAAAACAATTACTGGATTTCATATCAGTGATGCTGGTCCCTTTTTAATCACTGCTAATTTCTTAACTCTAGTGAAGTAACATCAATTGACCCAGTATTCCTTTCTATTTTTGACTCTAAAGCCAGAACCACATGGTAGAGCCTGTTGAGTTCTGCTGTTTTCTGGAGCTGTAACATGGGTCTCATGTTCTATTACATTCGCTATTGCCTAAGTTTGGCTTTCCTGCAACTTGCTTTGAAAATTGAGCTTGAACTTAGAGATATGCCTGGCTCCATCTCTTTAATGCTGGGCTCAAAGACATTTACCACCATAACTGGACTTAAGTTTTTCTGTATGTAGAACTTGCTTTATACTGTGCTGGCCCTGGACTCAGAGGTCTGTTTGGTACTGTGTCCTGGGTTAAAGATCTATACCACCATCCACAATACAAGGACCTAAGCTTAGCTGGGAGTGATCTTGCTCCAAATCACCACTCCATTAATATGTTAATTTCTTACATAGGATTCAGCTCCATTTCAATTGTTGGTGACCCTTTATTACTTGAATCATATATCTTACATTTTGCCTTTTTCAGCTTGCTCCTTTTCATTTAAATGTTCATCATAAACGAAACCAGAGAACATATTCTCTTCTGGGGTTTTTTCGAGACTTACTTTGTCAATGCAATTAATATTAGACTCAAGTAGACTGTTCTGATAATAGCAAAAATGCAGCCATGTTCTTCATCAAAAATATCATAAGATTAGTCTCTTATCCACATATTAAAACTCCTCTCTGTAACAAAAAGTGCTAGGCTTCCACAGTTCAAATAACCCTTTGAAATAAAATATTCTATATTCTTACTAGGGTATCTAACTTAAACTGTTGTAATCTTTCCCAAATACAAAGTCCTAAAATTCAGATTCTTCCTAACAAAACATGGCCAAGCCTATGTTAGTGGGGTTATAAATACCCACTCTTGGTACCAACTTCTGTCTTAGTTTGGTTTTACTGCTGTGAGCAGACACTGTGACTGAGCAACTCATTAAAAAGACAAAATTTAATTTCAATCCATTATCATTAAGGTTGTATAGTGGCAGCATCAAAGCAGACTTAGGACTGGAGGTGCTGATTTTTCTACAAGTTCATTCAAAGGCCTGTAGGAGAAGACTGATTTGCAGGCAGCTAGGATGAGGGATTAATGTTCATACACACAGTAACACACTTGCTCTAACAAGGTCACACCTACTCCAGGGTTACACCTGCAAATAGTGCCACTCCCTAGACAAACCACATTCAAACCACCACAGACACTATGACCAGGCAACTCTTATAAAAGACATTTTATTGAGGCTGAGTTACAGGTTCACAGTTCGGTCAATTATCATCAATGCAAGAAGCATGGCAGCACTTAAGCAAGCAAGCAACAGCAGACTAGCTTTCTCAGACAGCTAGGGAAATCTCTCAAAGCTCACTCCCACAGTGACACATTTCCTTCAACAAGACCATAGCTACTCCAATAAGGCCACACTTCCTGATAGTGCTCCTCCCTGCCCAAAGAATATTCAAATCACTACAAGTGGTATACCGAGGACTTGAGGTAGCACCATTCTCAGTTTTCTGAGAAATCACCGTTGATTTCCCCAAATGGTTGTACAAGTTTGCAAAACAACTACCAATGTAGGAGTGTTCCTCTTGCTCTACATCCTTGACAGCATCCTTGACTTTTTGAACTTAGGCCTTTTGACTGGTGCAACATGGAATCTAGAGTTGTTTTCATTTGCATTTCACTGATGACTAAGGACTTTCAATATATCTTTAATTGCTTCTAGGCCATAGGATATTCCTCTATTTATAATTTTCTGTTTAGCTCTGTACCCTAGTTTTTACTTGAATTGTTTGGGTTGTTGGTGTTCAGATTCTTTCTAAATCTTGGATATTGGCCCTTTGGCGTGTATAGGGTTGGGGAGGGTCCTTTCCAAATTAGTAGGCTGTCTTTTTGTCCTATTAACAGTATCCTTTGCCTTATACTAGCTTTTCAGTTTCAAGAGGTCCCATTTATCAAGTGTTGATCTTAGAACCTTAACCATTAGCCTGTACCACTGTGTTCAAGGCAATTCTTCACGTTCTGTTCTATCAGATCTAGTTGTAGGATGAGGTCTCTGATGCAACGGAATTTGTGTATGGTGCATAGTGATAATAGATATGGACCTATTTGCACTTTTCTATATGCAGGCATCCAATTAGGTCAGTACCATTTGCTGAGGATGCTTTTTTCCCCCAATGTGTGTTTTTGTTTTCTTTGTCAGATTCAGGTGCCCATGTGTGTGTGCATGTGTGAAGGGAGTATTTCAGGATCTTCATTTTGATTCCATTAATCAACCTGTCTTTTACTATAGAAGTACCATGCAGTTTTCATTATGATTGCTCTGTGGTACAGCTTGAGGTCATGAATGGTGATACTTCTGGAATTTTTTATATTGTTCATAATTGTTTTAGATACAAAGTTGAGAATTATTCTGTCAAGATCTGTAAAGTAGTGTGTTGGGATGGGAATTGCATTGAATCTTTAAATTGCTTTTGGTAAGATGTGCCTTTTCACTATGTTAATTATACAGATCCATGAGCATGAAACATCTATCTGTTTTCTGATTTCTTCCTCAATTTCTTTCTTCAGCATATTGAAGTTCTTGTCATATAGGTCTTTCTTTTGGATGGTGAGTTACACCAAGATATTTTATGGTATTTATGGCTATTATGAAGTATTGTTTCTTTAATTAATTTCTGTGCCCATTTATCATTTCTATGTATGAGGACTATTGATAACCTTGAATAAGTTTTTTATTCAGCCAGGTTGCTGAAAATGTTTATCAGCAGGAGTCCTTTGGTAGAAATCTTGAGGTCTCCAAATATCAATAATTTAGTAGTCTGGTAGACGTCTGTGCTAAAACTATCTGGCCCAGTGCTTTTTCT
Source organism: Rattus rattus (assembly GCF_011064425.1). Lineage (NCBI taxonomy): Eukaryota > Metazoa > Chordata > Mammalia > Rodentia > Muridae > Rattus > Rattus rattus. The sequence continues at coordinate 14,419,782 of NC_046158.1, forward strand.
TTGTTTGTTTTTTTGTTTGTTTGTTTTTTGTTTAGTAGCCTTTTGATGACTGCTCTTATTTCCTTATGGTGTATAGAGCTGTTAAAATAGTTTACAACATCTGGATTTAACTTTGGAAAGTGGTCTCTATTTGGAAAATTGTCCATTTCAATAAGAATTTCCAAATTTTTGTAGTACAGGCTTTTGAAAGACGACCCAATGATTCTTTATATTTTCTCAGTGTTGATTGTTATGTCTCCCTGTCCGTTTTTGATTTTATTTTGATACTGTCTCTCTATCTTTCAGTAAATTTGGCTAAGAGTGTGTCCATCCTGTTGATTTTCTCAAAGAACCAGCTCTTTGTTGTTTTTTTGTAGTTTTTCTATTGTTATTAACTGATTGATTGTATTGCTGACTTTGATTGTTTCTTGCTTTTTACTTCTCTTTGGTGTGCTTGCTTTATTATTTTTAGAGCTTTCATGTGTTCATTAAAATTGTTTTTATGAGAAATTTTCAGTTTCTTTGTGGAACCACTTAGTGCTATTAAATTTCATCTAGGACTGCTTTCATTGTGTTGGATAATATGTATTTTATGCTCTCATCTTCATTGAATTCTACAAAGTCTTTAATTTCTTTCTTTCTTTTCTGGCTCAGAGATCATTGAATAGAGAGTTGTTCATTTTCCATGAATGTGTAGGCTTTTTGGTGATTCTATTTTTGTTGAATTCCAGCGTTATTTCAACTTTTCCATATCTGCTGAGGCTTAGTTTGTGACTGATTATATAGTCAATTTTTGAGAAGGACCCAGGAAGTGCAGAGAAGAAGGTATTTTTTGTGTGTTTGGGTGAAATATTCTATAGATATTTGTTATGTCCATTTAATTCCTAATGTCTGTTAGTTTCATTATTTCTCTGTTAATTTTTGTCTGGATGACCTGTCAGTTGGTGAGAGTGAGATGTTGAAATCTCCCAGTATTAATGTGCATGTAACAATGTGCTTTTTAAGTTTTAACAATGTTTCTTTTACAAATGTGGGTGCCCTTGTGTTTGTTCAAAATTGAGATACCATCTTGTTAGACTTTTCCTTTGATGTATATGAAGTATCTTTTCCTGTCTCTTTGGGTTAATTTTGACTGAAAGTATATTTTATTAGATACTAGAATCGATACTCCAAGTAGTTTGCTTCTTGGGTCCATTCACATGGAAAATGTTTTTCCAGCTCTTTACTCTAAGAACACATATTTCTTTAATGCTCAGGCATGTTTCCTGTATGTAGCAGTAAAATGAATCATGTTTTAGCATCCCTTCTCACAGCCTGCATATTTTTATTGGAGAATTGAGTCCATTGATGTTTAGAGATATTAATAACCAGTGGTTCATATTTCCTGTTGGTTTGATTTTGTCTTTTGTTTTGTTGTTGTTGTTGTTGTTGTTGTTGTTGGTGGTGGTGGTGGTGGTGGTGGTGGTGGTGGTGGTGGTGGTGGTGGTGGTCGTGGTGGTCGTGGTGGTGATATGAATATGTGTCCTCCCCTTATTTTTGCTGGTATGGAATTACCTATTTTCTGTGTTCTTGGATGTAGCTATTCTTGGATTGGAGTTTTCTTTTAGTATTTTCTGTAGTGCTAGATTTGTGATTTATTGTTTGGATTTGGATTTCTCTTAAAATAACATGTTTTCTACATCAGTTGTGATTGAGAGTGTTTCTGGGTATAGTAGTTTAAGTTGGCTTCTCTGGTTTTTAAAGGTTGGAAGCCATCTGTCCAGGCATTTCTTGAGAAATCACATGTAATTCTGATAGGTCTGCCTTTGTAAGTTATCTATCCTTTCCCCTTGCTGCTTTTAATATTTAGTTGCTCTGAAGATTTTGATTTTTATGAGGAGGGAGGACTTCCTTTACAGGTTCAGTCTAATTTGTGGTCTATAGGCTTCTTGTATGTTTATAGCCATCTCTTTCTTTAGGTTGGAAACGTTTTCTTCCATGATTTTATTGATAATATTTTCTGGGCCTTGCAGTGGGGACTCTTTTTTGTTTTTAAAGATTTATTTTATTTATTACATATAAGTACACTGTAGCTGTCTTCAGACACACCAGAACAAGTCATCAGATGTCATTACAGATGGTTGTGAGCCATTATGTGGTTGCTGGGATTTGAAATCAGGACCTCTGGAAGAGCAGTTAGTGCTCTTAACCATTAGCCATCTCTCCAGCTTCCACGGTGGGGACTCTTAACCTTCTTTTTAATCAATTCATCAATTAACTGACTAGTTAATTAATTAATTAATTAAATTAAAATTCCAGTCTTTGTCCCTCTTATGGTCTTCCCTCTCACAATTCCTCATCCCAGCAACCCCACCCACCTACCCAGTCTTGCCTCACTGTCCTAGCATTCCCCTATGCTGGAACATTAAGTCTTCACAGGACCAAGGGCCTCCCCTCCCATTGATGCCAGATAATGCCATCTTTTGCTATATATGCAGCTGGTGACATGGATCCCTCCATGTGTATTCTTTGGTTATTGGTTTAGTCCCTGGGAGTTATAGGGCATCTGGTTGGTGGATATTGTTGTTTTTACTACAATATCCCTTCAGCTCCTTCAGTTATTCTCTAACTCCTCCATTGGGGTTCCCTTTTTCAGTCCACTAGGTAGCTGCATCCATCTTGATGGCTTTGGTCCTTGGGTATTCCTGAAGTAGTAGGAATTGGTGGAGAGGTTATCTTTGATTTTTTCTGGCATTGCAGGATTCTGCTAGGTATCCTTTTGTTGTACTATTCAGGATCTGCAGGTCTGTATGGATTGAGGATTGAGGTTGAGGATCCAAATATCTGATGAAGTTGTCGGTAGGAGTTGATAAGACAATGGAGGTCCACTGAGATAGCAGGCTGCTCAGGGCATCTAGGGCTGCTCAAGAGGACTCAATAAGTGAAAAAGGTGGGTAGAGGAAGGGAAGCTAACTTGCATGGTTCATAATTTGCAGGTCTGATGAAGGTGGATGGCAATGTGCAAGGAGAATCTAGGTCTAATAGGAATAGGAGCCTGGTCATGGCATTCCACAGAGGATTAGCAAGCCTAACTTTTTTCTAAATTCAAGATTTTTGTTCATTCCCACTCTCTATTTGGATCTCACATATAACTACCTCTTTTAGGGAGTAGAATATCTGGGTCAAATTTAGTTGTTGACGGTTTCCTTGGAGAAGATGAGCATTTTATGACTAGTATTGTAGAACTCTCTATCCGTGTCTTGATGTTTAACTATTCCTTTTTCTTTTTATCCTATTGACCAAATGATATTTCCTTCCTTAATATCTTTCTAATTAAGCTTACTCATTAGTGCAGCATCCTCTATTCTTTCAGGTCCGTGAAGCCCCTCATAAAGTTTGCATCCTTAAATTTTGCATAATTGAGAAATTCTTTAAAGGATACTTCATAGACTGATTTATGTTTTCACAAATCATATTTTTCGAGTTCTTTCTTTAGCCTGAGGGATGTCCTGAATGTCACAATATTATGCATTGCTGAAGTTCACCAAACACATTCTTCCTTCCAGGAATCCTGCTGTTCCTAACTACCTTGACAAGGAGAACAATTTCTCAAAGGAGGAACATGAACATTATTATGCAAATAAGCTGTATGCCTATGTCAACCATTAGCACTTGGGATCCAAATCCTTCTGGCTCTGATACAGAGGGGAGGACCATGTCACATCAACTCTTCCTTGACCATGTGAGACCAGATATATGTGTACTGATTCAACTGGTTGCAAGAATCTTCTACTGTACATATGATGAAGAGGTAAACATGTGGCTATCCCTCCCTTTCTGCCACACAAACAAAACAAGTGAACATAGCATAATTAATACCAACACTATTGAGATTTGGTATTGATGAGGCAACAAGAATTGATGCCTCAGTCCTGATCCTCCAAGATAGAAAAATTATAGAGCTTTCAATAAGGCCAGTCTGATGCTGACTTGTCCACGTTAGAAAAATCTATCTCATACCTTGAGGCCTCCCTGTCTTCTCTAGCATAAGTTGCTCTCCAAAATAGATGCAGGCTCACCTCATGTTCTTGCAACAGGGCACACTATGTCTTGTCCAAGGAGAACAATAATGTTTTGCTGCCCCATTCTGGGGACATCAAAGAATGAATGTCCATTGTATGGAAAAGGTAATAAGATAAAGAAAAAAGTTACAGCAATCTAAAAACAGATGAAAATCTCTTTTTAATTTTTCTCCATTGCTCAATACCCTCCTCCCCACAGTTGCAGGACACTTATTGTTACTTTTACTTGCTCTAACCAACTCATCATATTAAAATTTCAATATAAATCCCTAAACCCCAATCAAAGGTATGAGATAGAACCTAACTCAAGGGGACAATTAGAGGTCTCATTAAAACCTACTCCATTTTATAGCAAGGCCTACATTTGCATTTCTTTAAAAAAAAGCATGGCTTCTTGTAAAAATTAGACAATGAACCATTAATCAGCAATAGTCCTGACGTCTAGCCAAGAGAGATAGGCAGCTGAAAGACTGAGACTGTTCCTGGAGTATCTCAAAGGACTGACCAATCTAAAACTAATGTAACGACCAATCAGAAATGTACTAATGTAAATGTTGCTTACTTGGCCAATCATTTTGAAACTGACCTACCAAATCCCTCATATTGCCCTAGTTGCACTTAAAAAGTGCCTGCAAGCTCAACCCAGGGTTGGCATTTTGTATGAATTATTGTTCCCTCCTTGCTAGTTGTTTGTGCAGAATAAACACTGTTTTGCCTACTATTTATTGTGGCATCTTCAATCAGTGACTCCGACTCATTGTTTCACTGATTTTGTATATTGGTCTATTTATTTCTATTTTATTGATTTCAGCCATCAGTTTGATTATTTTCTGCTGTGTACTCTTCTTGAGTTTGTTTGTTGCTTTTTGTTCAAGATTTTTCAGGTGTGTTGTTAAGTTGCTAGTATGAGATCTCTTTAATTTCATTGTGAAGGCATTTAGTGCTATGATTTTTCTGTTTATTGCTTCCATAAGTTTGGGTTTGGGGTACAGCATCTAGAAGGGGTGGGCAAGTGGGCATAGAGAAAGCATAGACAGAGTGAGGAAGTTTGTCAGTTGGGCAGCCTACTTGGACTTCTCCAAGCCTCCCAGGTTTTAATAGAGTTGAGTATATGCCTGTTTGTGGACCAGAGCACAGCAAGTAGGAAGGTGCACGACTTGGAATATGATGGGAGGACATTGAGATAATGGTGAAATTTGAGGGTAAGGGAGCCTATCTGGGTTTCTTCCCAGTCCTTGTGGTCTCTAGTAAAGCTGGAAGTCTCTGTCCCAGACTGGAATCTGGTTTAGCACCAAATATCTATCTGGTTGTGTGCTAGGGTAAGAAGACAAGGAGAGTAGGGGACTCTTACTGATTCTTGCATGGTTATGTGACCACAAGTAGAACTCTTTGTTCAGGGTGTTATCAGGTTTCCAGGAATGCAGGGAGAGGGGAATTCTCTGTTGGCTTCAGACCTCTGATGTTCCTTGGTGGCAATAAGCCTCCAGGGATGCAGGCAGAGCTGGTAGTCCCTGATGGCCATAGTCCTGACTGTCCTCAGTGGCAACAGGGATGGAAACATATCTGTGGCTGGGGTAATGCAGTAAAGATCCACAATTGTAGATAGGCATGTGGATCAGAATATGGAGGACAGAGGGGATGGGAAGTTCCTGCACTTACTGGCAGTATACTGGGGCTTGTAGATTTCATGTGGTTGTCACAGGTAGCAGCAGTCCTCCAGAAATAAAAGCAAAGCCATGGCATGGAGAATGGAGTGCAGATCTGCATTGCCATTAAGAGTGTGGACTAGAAGATGCAGCAGAGAGTAGATAACTTTTCCTTATTCTTTTAAGGGGGATTTAATCATTTCCTCCTATTATTTGCTTATGTTTTCCTGAAAATTTGTGAGGAATTTATTCATTTTCTCCTTAAGGACTTCAATCAACTTCATAAAGCTGTTTTATGGTCTTTTCCTTGTGCTTCAGTTTTTTGAGATATTCAGATCGTACTTGTACTACTACTATAGGTGGGATTTGGTGGTGGCCTTATACATTAGCTGTGTTTTCTTGGGTTCTTACATTGGCCTCTAGACATCTTGGATTGAGTAATTAAAGATTTAGGTACTTATTTCTGAGTTTGGCTTTGTTGGCTGGGTGTTTTGTACCTTGGTTTCTGTTTCCTCCCTGGATTTTTTGGTTTACATGGGCTTTGGTAGCACAGGGATTCTTCATCCCAGTGGGAAAAGACAACTAGTAGGGCATATGTATGGTGATTCTGTTGGATGCCAACATAGTGAGGGAGTGAAAGATTTTGACAAGCAAGCTTGGTGTCTAATAGAGTAGGTAGGTTTAGACCTAGTTGGTAGCTGGGAAATAGCAGCTAGGAGGGCATTGGATGGGGGCTTATGGTGAGGAGGTTCTGAAATAGATAATAGGAGAGTTTGTTAGGCAGAAAGCCTTCCTGTACTTCTATAAGTCTGTAAGTCCTCTAATAGAGCTGTGAGCATCTGTCCCAGGCTAGTTTCTGATATATATATGGAATCTTCACCCAGTGGGACCTGAGGTATGACAACTAGAAGAGTGGGCAACTGGATATAGGGTATGCAGAGCCTGAGAGTCAGGCAGTCCACCTGGACTTCTCCCAGTCTGTCCTCTTTCTAGTAGAGGGGGATGTAATATTAAGTATGAAAATTTTAATCCTGTTGCGTTTTTGCCACATCTGACCATTTATGTTCCTAGATGAAACACACACACACACACACACACACACACACACACACACACACACACCTTATATTTTCAAATAGCCTTAAGTAGCACATTTGCTTGGAAGCTGCCTACCCTGCATGCTGATAGAATCAATTTGTTTTCTATAGGGGTTGGGTGCCCAAGTATATGGTCTGGTGGAAATGATGTAAATACAATACTTGTATAAAAATCTGAAAAAGTTAAACTAGAGAATATAATCCAACTATTCTGTGTTCTAAAATGAAATGGGCTACACATTTAATGAATAAATAAATTGTCATCTATTTCCATCAGAAATGTTGAACCTCTAAGACAAAGGTTTTTAGCTTCATTAATGGTATCCAATTATGCTGACAGATATGTTCGTAATAGTGATTATTATGTAGAAACAGATTCAAGTAGAGAGAACTTAGTGTTCTACAGCTACACTAGCAATTTTAGTGGGTGTGCTTCTCACAATATGATATGTAAAATTGAGTCCTTAGACTGGTGTACCACTTGGAAACTATAGAAATTTGAGCTATTATTTTTGTCACTGAAATATTAATTCATACATATAAAAACTGAGAAAACTACTAAGGAAAATGATATAAATGTAACAATCACCATTAAAATTTTATATATTACATATTATGTGTTATATATTTTCCACATATAATATATCATATATCATACATTGTGTGTCAAATTTCATATATTACATATTATATTTAACATATTACATTACATTATACATTATATATTTATATTACACATTGCATATTATATGATACATTATGTTTTATATATTATTACATATTATACATTATATGTTATATGTTTTATACTATGTTTTATATACTATATGTTCTGTGTTCTGTGCTATATGCTATATACTATATACTATACACTATACACTATACTATACCATATACCATAAACAGTATGCCATGTGCCATATGCCATATTCCATATGACACTTACCATATATGATATGGTCATATACCCCATATTATATATCATATATTACATATTACATAATATATATTTATGTATGTGGCATTGGAATGAATGCTATTAAAATATTTATTTAAAAGTCAATAGACTTAAATGTTAGAAATCAATACTGTAAGTGCTTAAGTTCTTTGCTCCCTTGTCATTGTATCTGCTTTACCCTTGAAGACAGTATCTTAACTGTTTCTTTCTCATTAGTGTATAATAATTTTGTGAATTGATGATTATTTTTGTTCATTTATCACAGAACTCTCAGAATCATTCTCTAAACATTGGCCTGTTATAAGCCTCTGTATTAACTACTATAGTGAACAAAGCTTCTCTGTTCAAGGGTGAGAACAGTATAAATCTATGGGTATAAACATAAATATTTAGAAAGCAGTTTGATAACATGACCATTTAGAAAAATAATAATAGAAAATTGTCCCTTAAGCCTCATAAGCTCCTCTGGTATAAGCATTTTAAATATTTACCTTGCATAAAATCTCACTCATGGAAAGTATTATTTGTATATAACAAAGTATTTAAATTCTTGAGACTATGGTGTGGGGCAACCAGCTTACAAAGTATCACATTCCACTTGAATTCCATAGTAGGCTTATGGCCTTATCATAATGTAAAATACATTTAGTTCAACTTACAAATGTCCCAATAATCTGTAATGGTCTCAACACTGTTTTAAAGTCAAAAGTCTCCTCTTAGACTCACGGCAATTTCTTCCTTGAATCTCCTTGTAAAATCAGAAAGCAAATTAAAAACCCTTAACACACCGTGTCATAGAATATACTCGACCAAAATAAGATGTAAATGCAGTATAGAACTCCAGGTCCTATAGCTTTGTTTGATGTCAAGAAGTTTAGATGGTTTGCCCCCCCCCAACATTTGTGCCTGCATAATATTCCTCTCTCATTGGCTGTTTATTCTCTGATTGCAAGTACCATAGGCGAATATCCTATAGTGTTAACATTTTCAATAACTTGGGGGTTTAACACTGTCCAGGGTTCAATTTCACAGTTTTACCTAGTGGCTTCTCAGGGACTCTTACTGGAACTCCAGTAACATGCTGCCCAGTGTCACTGTCTCAATGAAACTGCAGAAGAGAGTTCCATGGTTCTTTTATTCAAATATTCTTGACACATAGATGACATTGCAAAATTTGTTTGCCAGTTCAGTATAGATCATGTCACTGTTAAGCCACATTTGAGGAGGTTTATATTTGTTGTTGAGCAAAAGAACCTTCTGCCCTTTACCTCACAGTTTGGAAGTGTATCTGAGTGGATTCTTATTCCCAAGGCAGACCTTCCTTTATTCCACTGCAAATAAGGCCTCTACTAAATAAGAATTCCCTTACAAGTTCCAGAATTTCTTCAAACACAAGTCTTAGCTGTAACTTAATGCTTTTTAGTGTCAATTCCTTTTCTGTCTGAGAGCTTCGTCATAAGAGTTATAACACCACCGTCTGAGAAAGAGATCAGTCCTCCCAAATTTGCTCCCAGAGCTCCCCTGCACCCCTTGCCAGATAGTCAGTTTCCTCCTGACTCAGCCTGACCCAAGAAAGCAGCAATGGCAGAAAGGAGCAGCGCCAGCAGCAGAGGCAGCAGAAGCAGTACCCTCTTCCTGCCTGAGTTCTCTCTCCTTCATCTGAACCCGAGCACATAGACGGGCCAGAGATAGTTGGGGAAAGCCCCCTGTGTGGAAGACAACACTACATGTATTTGTTAAATTACAATAATAGAACAAAATATGTCTTATATGTAGAAAAACTCACTAGAAGTTTATTATGTAGGATATTATTTGTTCATTCAACCGTTTGTTACATAAGTATACTCCATATGCATCAGTACATGACATTGCACAGTCATACCTCCTCTTTCTTGTTTATCTAAGTTCACTAAAACATTCTTTTTAAAATTGCGATTGAATGTTTTATATGTAAGTACTATATTTACATAATTTCTCCTTCCCTTTTTTGTCAGATTTCTGCCATGGGCACATCTATCCCTTCTCAAATTCATGGCTTCTTATTCTTTAGGTACTAATGTTATTTGTGTGTGTGTGTGTGTGTGTGTGTGTGTGTGTGTGTATGTGTGTGTGTGTGTGTTTCATTTATTAACTGTTCTTATTGGAATTCTGTTCAGGAAGATATCTCCTGTGTCAATGCATTCAAGGCTATTTCCACTTTTTTTTTCAGTCGTATTTATTGAACCCGGTTTTATGTTAAGGTCTTACTTTGACTTGTGCTTGAGTTTGTGCATAGTGATGGATACAGATCTTTTTGTATTCTTCTACATGCCAGTTATACCAGCACCATTTATTTAAGATGCTCTACCCTCATTCTGCACAGCAAAAAATATTAAAATCCAAACTCATGGATACTTCCCTGCCTTAGGACATTTATTTTCCTGGCTGAAAGACACACAGTCTTCACATTTTTAAATATGCCATATACAGCACAATAGCTGGGGAGCTGCCTATGCTCCATGCAATTAGAATCTACTTTCTAACCGACTAGTTATAACTTATTATTTACTAAGTTGTAACTGTCTGCTCTTAACCCAGTTGATCAACACTCTTCACCACATTCTCTGAGCTCTTTGCCTATGACAGTGACCCTTTTCCCTCCTGCATATTTTTTCTTCCATGGTGGTTCTCTCCTTCCTCCTCCTCCTCCTTGTTCTGTCTCTCTGTCTCTGTATCTCTCTCTGTCTCTGTCTCTGTCTCTGTCTCTGTCTCTGTCTCTGTCTCTGTCTCTCTCTCTCTCTCTCTCTCTCTCTCTCTCTCTCTCTCAGAGACTGCAAAATTTCAAACCCATTTATGTCTCTTCTGCCCATCTATTGGCCATGGATATCTTTATTCACCAACCAGAATTAACTTGGGAACATATTGCCAGGGGCTACTTGCAGACTCCAAGTCTTGGGGCCTGCAGTTAACATTACAATAGAGAGTAAAAGACAAAAGCCAAACAATTTTGTATTTCTGACTTCTTTTTTAAATAAAAAAGAACTTAAGTGTCCAAGTGTGTGTGGACTAATATCTGGGTATTCAATTTGATTCCATTGATAAACCTCTCTGTTTATATGCAAATACCATATGGCTTTTATTACTATAGTTCTGTAGTACAGCTTGAGATCACTGAGGCTTATACCTCTGAAAGTTCTTTTACTGTACAGGATTGCTATACCTATCTGGAGTTTTTTTGTTTCTATGTTATGAAGTTCAGTATTTTTCCTTGAAAGTCTGTAAAGAGCTGTTGGTGGGAAATATTAATGGGACTTGTGTTGACTCTGTAGATTGCTTTTGGGTAAAATGGATATTTTTACTATGATATTCCTACTGATTCATGTTCATTGGATCTTTCCCTTTTCTGAAAGCTTCTTCAAAATTTTCCATCAGAGACTTAAAGTTATTGTAGTGTGGGTCTTCCACTTGCTTGGTTAGAGTTACCCCAAGATACTATTATGTGTAGGTACTTGGAACTGTGTTGATTACTTGATTTCTTCTTGTTGTTGTTGTTGTTGTTGTTGTTGTTGTTTTTGATGTTGTGTTTGTTTTCCAAGACAGGACTTGTCCTAGTGCTAGTGCTGTAGACAGAGATAGCCTCAAACTCACACACTTACCTCTGCCTTGAAATAGCTATAGGCATGTGCCACCATCACTCAGCTCTTCTTTTCCTGATTTTGTTTTCAGTTCCTGATACTTTAATGAATGTGTTTATCCGATGTAGCAGTTTCCTGGTAGAAATTTTGGGATTGCTTATGTGTTCTATCATATCATCTTCAAATAGCTAGTACTTTAAGTTCTTTTTCAATTCATATCCCTTGATCTCCTTTACTTGCCTTAATGTTCTGTTTAAAAATTCAAGTACTACATTGAATAAAAAGAGTGGACAGCCTCATCTTGTTCCTGATTTTAGATCCTAATTTGAATTTCTCCTCACTTAATTTGATGTTGACTATCAGGTTAATGTAAATAGATTTCATTATGTTTAGGTTTTTCCCTCTTATTGATGATCTCTCCACAAGCTTTTTTCATGAAGGTTATTGGATTTTGTCACAGGCATTGTCACCAATAAATGACAAGGTTATGTCTTTCAGTTTTTCAAAGCAGTAGATCATGTTGACAGACTTTCATGTCTTGAACAATTCCTGCATCTCTGTGATTAGGCCTACTTGATCATGGTGGATGATCTTTTTGATGTGTTCTTGTATTCAGTTTGTGATTAATTTACTGAATAATTTTATAACCATGTTCATGAGGGATATTGGTCAAAAATTGGATTTTTGTATGGCTTAGGTATCAGATGGACTGTGCTTTCATACCATGAATTTCACAGTGTTCCTTTGGTTTCTATTTTGCTTACTAACTTTAGAAGTATTGGTATTACGTCTTCTGTGTAAGTCTGATAGAATATTGCATTTAAGCAATCTGAGGAGCACTTTTAATTGAAAGAATTTTATTGACACTGTTTATTTCCTTATGGATTATAGAACTATCTGAATACTTTATCTGATCTTTATTTAACTTTAGACATGGCATCTACTGAGAAAATTTGTTTTAGATTTCCAACTTTGGGGAGTACATGTTTTTGAAGAATGATCTAATGATTGTTCAGAGTTCCTTAATTTCTGTTAGCTCCCTATTTCAATTCTGATTTTATTAATTTGGATATGCTCGCTGTGTCTTTTAATTGGTTTAGATAAGGGTATGTCTATCTAGTTGATTTTCTCAAAGAACCAATTTTTTGCTTGATTATTCTATGTATTGTTCTCTTTGATTTTATTTTGTTGGTTTCAGCTTGGATTATTTTTTCTTTCTGGCTGTTTACTATTCATGAGTGTTCTTGCTTCTTTTGTCCTAAAACTTAGGTGTGCTGAACGTTTCAAAAATGTGTGTTCATTTTTCTAATTTGTTCATTAAGACGGTTAATGCTATGAACTTTTCTTTTAACACTGCTTTCACTGTGTCACATAAATTTGGGTATGTTTTACATTCATTTTCATGGAATTCTAGGAAGTGTTTGATGTAAGCGGTTGTATCAATTTTCCTATGTCTGTTGAGATGTTCTTTATGAGAGATTATATGGACAGTTTTTGAGAAGGTTCCACGAGGTGTTGAGAAGAAGATATATTCTTTTGTGGTTTTGAATGAAATCTTCTGTAGGTATTTGTTGGTCCATTTGTTTCATTACTTTTTTATTCAATATTAATTTGGGTTTTTATGACTTGTCCATTGGTGAGAGTGGGTTATTGAACTCTTCTACTATTAACCAGTGGGTTACATTGCATGACTTAAACTTTAGTGGTGTTTCTTTTATGAATGTGAGTGGCCTCGCATGTGGGGCATAGATATTTGAGAAAATGTCTTGTTGGATTTTTCCTTTGATGAGTATGAGGTATCCTTTTGCTTCAGTTTTGATTATTTTGGTTGACAATCTATTTTTTTCGATACTAGACTGACAGCTCCAGCTTGTTTCTTGGGCCTGTTTGCTTGGAAAGCAGGTTTTCAATTTCTTTACTCTGATGTAGTGCCTAGTTTTGTGGCTGATGTGTGTTTCTTGTGTGCAGTAAACTGATGGATCTTGTTTATGCATCCACTCTTAGCATGGGCCTTTTTATTGGGGAATTGAGTCCATTGATATTGACAGACACTAATGGCAAATGATTATGTGTTCCTGGTATGTTGATGTTGGTGGTGCTAGTGTGCATGTATGTGTTTTTCTTCTATTGGTTTTGCTTTTGTAAAAAGTTTTAATTTCTTGTGTTTTCTTATATATAGTTACCCTCCTTGTGTTGCACCTTTTCTTCTAGTATCCTCTGTAGGGCTGAACTGGTGGAAAGATATCTTTCAAATTTGCTTTTGTTATGGAATATCTTGTTTTTTCATCTATGGTGATTGAAATTTATGCTGAGTATAGTATTTAGGAGAAACTTTTTTGTCTCTTAGGGACTGCAAGACATCTGCTCATGGGCTTCTAGCTTTTAAAGTTTCTGTTGAGAAGTTGGGTATAATTCTGGTACATGTGCCTTTATATGTTACTTAGTCTTTTTCACTTGCAGCTTTTAGTCATCTGTCATTGTTCTGAACATTGATTGTCTTGGTTATGATGAGGCAAGATGATTTTCTTTTTTGGCCCTATCCATTTATTTTTCTGTAAGTTTCTTAGGCATTTATAGCCATCTCTTTTTCTGTGTTATAATAATTACTTCTATGATTTTGTTGAAGATATTTTTGGGGCCTTTTATCTTGGAATCCTCTCTTTCTTCAATAACTATGATTATTAAATTTGGTCCTTTTATGGTTTCCCAAATTTTCTGGGATTTTTATTTCATGAACTTTTTAGATTTAGCATTTTTTAACTGATGCATCCATTTCTTCTTTCATATCTTCTACACCTTAGTTCTCTCTTCCATTTATTTGTTTGTTTTCTGTAGGTGATACTTGTGTCTGTAATTCTTATTCTTTTTCCTAGGATTTAACGCTCCTGAGTTGTCTCTTTTGCTTTTTTATTGCTTCTATTTCTATTTTCAGATCCTGACCTGTTTTATTCATAACCTTAACCTGCTTGATTGTATCTTCTTGTATTTATTTACAATGCAGGGGATTGGAATGTAATCTCACCTGGTTTAACTGTTTGACAGCAGTCTTCCATGAACACAAGCACAGCTGTGTCCTAGAAAGTTCAGTGCATACCTAGGATTACAGGGCAAAGATCATTTTCCTTTTCCTTTTTGAAATACAAGGTTCATTCCTTTTATTTTTCATTAATTCATTTATTTTTTCACTTCCCTTCCCAATATTAGCTCCTCAACTTTGACTCTCCCATTACATAAATCCTCCACCACTCCCTGTTTCATTCTCTGAAAAGGCGTAGCCCTCTGTGGCTATCATATGCCCAATGGGGGACACATAATATCACTACAGAACTAGGTTTATCCTTTCCCATTGAGGCAAAACAATACAGCCCCATTAGGAAAAAGGGATCCACAGACAGGCAACAGATAGTGATTCCATTTGTTTGGGGACCTGCATAAAGAAACTGCACATCTTTGGGGACCTAGATCCAGCCTATGCTTCCTCCCTGTTTGGTAGTTCAGTCTCTGGCAGTCCTGAAGGGTCCAAAGTAATTGATTTATCCTGCAGAGTCCTTGTCTTCTATAGGTCCCTCAATCTTTTTTCCATCTCTTCTTTTTTTATGTTTCCCCAAACTGTTAAAAGACTTATTTTTCTTCATCATTAGATTTCCTTTAAACTGTATTTTTCTATATACTTAATTATACCTTATGTAAAAATATCAATTTGTTGATGAACTTCTGAATTATGTTACTACAAATTTTAAACTGCCTCTACTTACATGCATGCAGATATCATTGGATGTAAGTCTGATAGCACATGTGTAGCCATTGGGAATATATATGCATATTCAATGGTAAATAATACCACATTATTTCTTTGTTAAAAGTGGCTATGATTTCCAGTTAATTTTATTAAGAGTATTCATGGAGAATACACAAGAATAAATGTTCAATTATTTTTATTTTTATTATTGTCTTTAATCTTTTTTTTTATAGTTCAGTCATTATGATCCTCTTATTCTGCCCTCCAACAGTTTTTCATCCTTTTACTCTTCCCCATTTCCCCGAAGATATCTCCATCCCCCCACCTCTCCATACGCTGTCAGGCCACCCCATTCTCTAGGTCTCAAGTCTCTCAAGTGTTAGGGACATCTTCTTTCATTGAGGTCAGACCAGTCAGTCCTCTGCTACATATGTGACAGGGGACTCAGACCAACTAGTATATGCTGCCTGGTTGATGGCTTATTGTCTAATTTCATTTTTCTACATACCAAGTGCCAGTTAGACCCACCATTTAATGAAGATGTTTTCTTTATTTTATTGTAGATTTTGGGTTCTTGGTCAGAGATCAAGTGCACATAGGTGTGTGGCAATATTTCATAGGTGTGTGATCATCAATTCTATTTCCTTGATCAACCTCTCTTTCTGTACCAATACCATATAGTTTTATTGCTCTATAGTGTAGCTTGAGGTCAGGGATGGTGACTCCCCCAAAATTCTTGTATTGTTATGAATTGTTTCTGCTATTTTGTGGGTTTTTTTTTGTTTTTTGTTTTTCCATATGTAATTCAGACTGACTCTTTCCATTTCTTTAAAAAACTGGGTTGGAATTTTGATGGGGATTGCACTGAATCTCTAGATTTCTTTTGGTAGGTTGGTCACTTTTACTGTTAATCTTAAACATCCATGAGAAAGGTAGATCTCTCCATTTTTGAAATCTTTGATTTCTTTCTTGAGAGACCTGAAGTATTTCTCAAACAGATCTTTCACTTGTTTGGTGAAAATTCCCTAAGGTATAATGTAATATTCATGAATATCGTGAAGATTGTTGTTTCACTATTTTATTTCTTAGCTCACTTATCATTTGTATAATGGAGAACTTCTGATTTGCTTGAGTTTATTATGTATGGCCACTATGGTGAAATTGTTTATCAGCTGTAGAAGTTCTCTGGCAGAATTTTTGGGGCTGCTTATGTATATTATCATATCATCTACAAATAGTGTTACATTGACTTCTTCTTTACCAACTAATTCCCCATGTTCTTCTTTTATTGTCTTATTGCTCTTTCTCGAAATTTGAGCATTGCAGTGAATAGATAAAGGGAGAGCTGTCATCCTTGTTTTGTCCTTGATTTATTGGGATTGCTTGAAGTGTCTGCTCATTTGACATTGGCCTTTGTTTTGCTATATGCTGCATTTATTTTGTTTAGGTATGGACCTTGTGTTTCTGATCCCTTTTAACATGAAAAGATATTGTATTTTGTCAAATGCTTTTTCAGCACCAAGAGGATCATATAATTTTTTTGTTTGCCTGTTTATATAGTAAATTATGTTAATAAAATTTCATATATTGAACCTACCTTGCACCCCTGGTTGCATACTTGATTATGATAAATTACTGTTTTAATGGATTTGTGTGCTAGAATTTTATTGAATGATTTTGCATGGGTATTCATAAGCAAAATTGGTCTGAATTTCTCTTTCTTTGTTGAGTCTGTGTTTTAGATACCAGAGTAATTGTAGTATTATGTATGAATAATGAAGTTTTCCTTCTATTTCTATTTTATTGAATAGTTGGAGGAGTGTTGATCTTAGCTGTTCTTTGAAGTTCTGGTAGAATTCTGCACAAAAGTCATCTGGATCTGGACATTTTTTGTTGTTCTTGTAGTTCAGAGGTTTTTAATGGCTTTCTTTATTATCTTAGTGGGTATGAGTCTGTTTAGATGGTTTACCTGTTCATGATTTAACTTTGCTACATAGTGTCTGCCTAGAAAATCATTCATTTCATCTAGATTTTCCATTTTTGCTGACTATAGGCCTTTGTAGTAGGTAGGTTCTGATGACTTTTGAAATTCCTCAGATTTTGTTATTATGTTTCTTATTTCATTCCTGATTTTCCTAATTTGGATACTGTTTCTGTGCCCTTTAGTTAGTTTGTCAATGGTTTAGTCTATCTTGTATCTTCTTTTTATCATTCTGTTTGTTTCTAATTCTTTGATATCAGCCTTGAGATTATTTTCTGCATCTATCCCTCCTTGGTTTATTTACTTCATTTTGTTCTAGGGCTTTCAGATATGTTGTTCAGTTGGTAGTGTTTGCTGTCTACAATTTCTTTATGGAGGCACTCAACACCACAGGTTTTCCTCTTGGTAGTATTTTCTTTGTGTCCCATAATTTTGGGTATATTGTGCCTCCATTTTCATCAAATTCCAAAATTGTCTTTAATTTCTTTCATTATTTCTTTCCTGATCAAGTTATCCTTGAATAGATAGCTGTTCAGCTTTCATGCTTATGTGCACTGTCTGTTTTGTAGTAATTGAAAACCATCCTTAGTCTGTGGTGATCTGGTAAGATGCATGGGATTATTTTAATCTTCTTGTAACTCTTGAGACTTATATTGTGACTGATTATATGATCAGTTTTGGAGAGGTAGCGTGGCATGCTGAGAGAAGGTATATTCTTTCGTTTTAGGATGAAATGTTCTATAAATACCTGTTAAATACATGTGTTTCATAACCTCTATTACTTTCACTATGTCTTTGTTGAGTTTCTGTTTAAGTGGCCGGTCCATTGGTGAAAGTGGAATCTTAAAGTCTCCTATTATTACTGGGTGGGGTTCAAAGTGTGTTTTGAGTTTTAGTAAAATTTCTTTTATCAATGTTGGTACCCTTATGTTTAGGGCATAGATGATCAGAATTGATACTTTCTCTTGGTGGGTTTTTCTTTTTATGAATATGAATTGTCTTTCCCCATATTGCTTAATAAATTTTGGTTGAAAGTCTATGTTATTGGATAGTAGGATGACAACTCAAGCTTGTTTCTTGGGTCCATTTACTTGGAAAACTTTTTTCAGCTTTAACTCTAGTACTGTCTTTTTTTGTCACTTAGGTGTGTTTCTTAGCAAAATGCTAGCGCTGCTTGCATATCCAGTATGTTAAGGTATGTCTTTTAATTGGGGAATTGAGTCCTTTGATATTGAGAGATACTAGAGACACACCATTGTTAGTCCCTGTTATGTTTGTTATTGCAGGTGGAGCTACATGTATGTGATCCTCTCCTTTTGGTTTTGTGGTGACATGATTAATAACTTGGGTGTTTTGGGGTTTTTTTGGTTGGTTGGTTTTGCTTTTTTTTAATTGGGGAGAGTTGGTTTGTTTTTTTGTTTGTTTTTTGTTTTTTGTTTTTTACTATGTTTTTGGGTTTTTTGTTTTTTCGTTTGTTGGTTTTGGGTTTTTTTTGTTTGTTTGTTTTTGTTTTTTGTTTTGTTTTGTTTTGGTGTAGATACCCTCCAAGTGTTGGAGTTTTACTTTTAGAACTCTCTTTAGGGGTTGGATTGGTAAATAGTTATCATTTAAATTTTATTTTTTCATGTAATGTTTTGTTTGCTCCATCTATGATGATTAAGAATTTTGGAGAATATAGTAGCCTGGGTTAGTATTTGTGTTCTCTTAGATTCTGCATGACATCTGCCCAGGCTCTTCTGGCTTTTAGGGTCCCTGTTGAGAAGTCTGGTGTAATTCTGATATGTCTGCCTTTATATGTTACTTGGCAGTTTTTGTCTTATATCTTTTAATATTATGTCTTTCTTTTGTGCATCTGGTGTTTTGATTATTATGTTATGAGAGGATTTTTTGTTGTATAATGCATTTGCTGTTCTATAGATTTCTTTTACATTTATGGTCATTCTTTAGGTTGGGGAAGTTTTCTTCTATGATTTTGTTGAAGATATTTTTGGGTTCTTTGAGCAAGGAATCATCATTCTCCTTTATTCCTATTAGTTTAGTTTTGGTCTTTTCATTTTGTCCTGGATGTTTAGGGATAGAATTTTTTTATGTTTTGAATTTTCTTTGACCATTGTGTTGATACCATATAAGGTATCTTCTACACATGAGATTCTCTCTTTATGTGTTTTATTTTGATTTTGATGTTTCATCTCTAGTTCCTGACTTCATTCCTAGGTTTTCCATTTCCAGGGTCACCTCAACTTTCGTTTTTTTATTTTATTTTATTTTATTTTAATTTTTTTATTGTATCTACTTGAATTTTAGGTCTTGTGCCTTTTTTCTCAATTCCTTGCTCCATTTGATTGTTTTACTGTATTTCTTTAAGGGATTTATTTGTTTCCTCTTTAAGGGTTTCTACCTTTTACCTGTGTTTTCTGTATTTCTTTTGGTGAGTTAATTTTTTCCTCTTTAAAGGATGTTATTATGTTCATGAGATAGGATTTTAAGTTAGCATCTTGGTTTTTCAGGTATGTTTGTCTGTCTAAGGCTAGCTGTAGTGGGAGAAGTATGTTCTGATGGTGCCAGAGTATATTGACTTCTTTTGTTCATGGTCTTGCACTTTCCTCTCACCATCTGGTTATCTCCGGTTTTAACTCACCTGGTGGTCTCTGTCTGGAATCTGCCTCCTATAACCCTGGACTGATGCAGGTCTCCTGGCAGGCTTGGGGTCCTGGCTGTAGCAGACTTCCTGGGAGGCGTTTAGACTGGAGTCTTGAGAGAAGCAGACATGCTATTGGTCTGCCCAGGTGGAAGGCACATGCCTGAAAGTAGGTCAGTTTCAAGCAGGGAGTATAGGTGGGAATGAGTCCCAAGTCCACTGGCCTCTGCTGTTTCTCAGCTGTTGAGCTTATTTGGGACTGTCCCTTACCTTTGGCAGTGTCTGTAGCAGACCTCTTAGAAAGAATTCAGACTATGGTATCTCCTGAGGAACAGACATGCTAGTGGTCTGCCCATGTGGAAGGCATAGGATTGAAAGAAAAATTCTAAATCTTGATGTGCAATTAAAGAAATTTACAAACATTGCAGAAATAGTTCCCTATTATTATGGAAGTTGATCTTTTCTTGCTGTGCTAACAAGCCTATTTAGAATTATTATCCCCCAAATTATATGAGATTCTGTTTTCAACTGTTTTGTGTCTGTATGTGAGAGCATTGTGTTATTGAATGTCATGTTATCACAGGAGTCATATTGTAAGCAGCATAAAATGATGAAGAATCTTGTTATGGTTGCCACTGGTAGTTCTTGGGGGTAAAGGGAATCTCATGCCTTCTTGAAAAAAGTTCTATCCATAAGGGAGTCAATGACAATGAAGCAATTTTATCCTCTATGCCTCTAATTTGAATCTGGGGACAAAGAGTACACCCTAAGTCCTCTAACTGACTTAAAATTAGAGCTCACATGGACTCCCCAGTATATGTAGACAATGTATATGCTCACATATCTATCATATCTGATTCTGAACTTATTACTCTTCAGTTTGTTGTGAAGGATAAATGACTGCTTCAGATCAAGCTGTTTCTTCCAGAGAGAAATGCAAGACCTTTACCATGCTTTTTTGCTAAAAGTATCTGTAGTGTGCTTTTCAGAACAGGAATAGAATGTGAATTCTTCTGTATCACTGCATAAGTTTGGGTTTCCCTCTGTGTCTTTCTAAGTCTGTTTGTCTTTCTCATTATCCATCTCTCTGTTCAGCATGCCTTTCACATCG
This sequence comes from Rattus rattus, assembly GCF_011064425.1. Classification (NCBI taxonomy): domain Eukaryota; kingdom Metazoa; phylum Chordata; class Mammalia; order Rodentia; family Muridae; genus Rattus; species Rattus rattus. The sequence continues at coordinate 14,440,606 of NC_046158.1, forward strand.
CAACGATCACACTATGACTTGGCATACAGTTCCCTATGCAGTAATTAACCTTGCTTTGAGAACCTGCCAAACCTTTGAGATAAAAGTGTGCGCGCCCTCAAAATGATCTTAGAAAACATATCCTTTTTTTAAAAAGAAAGTACAAAAATAATCCTTTTTGCTCACATTTAACTTAAGCACAATTTCTATTTGTTTTATTCCAACTTCTTCCCAAATCTCTGTGATTTTTCCATAATTACTCCTGATGTTCACATTCTAGCTAGTATTTGTGGCTTCCCCCTTCTGCTTTCTACCTTGCAGCCAGCATACCACTACTTAATTTCGCTACTTCTCTTTTTTCAAGGGGATGTTACAGTACTTAAACAGATATAAAATTTATATCTTAGCAAATTAATCATGATATCTGCCTGCTTCTCATATATTCTCCAACATTTATATTTCTATGGCTGTATTTCCCTGCATTTTCCTTATTTCTCAAAGGCCCTAGCAATGTATTTTCTAACACTTGCTTAGAGACCCATATTTGTAATATTTTATATACCCTCTTTCACTAAAAACTTTTCATAAAACATATATTAACTTTTTCACCACTTTGGCTTCTTATGATTTGTCATTTTTGCAAAACCATGGATGCCTATTTCTTTAAACTAATTTTTTCTGAATATATCATATATAGTATCTAAAATGAAATAAGAATAATACTTCTTACTGCAATACTGATCAAAATATTAACATTAGAAACAGTCTACCCATGTGCAGATAGATAAAAAGCATTTTCATTGTGAAAAAGTAATTGCTATTAACAGAAATAAGTAGAAAATGTGGTATAATTAATTTCATGCAATATCACCTTAAGTGAGTTTTCTTTTTACAGATTGAGGTGGATGATGTATTGGCAATTTAAAAATGGTCTTGTCTAAGTTGTGATAAGTCATAAATTAACTCTAGTTAATGCCTGGAAATAGTGAAGAAGCAAAGAGATGGTTGCCAGTCAGAGGGACAAACTGGCCACTAAATAATTTTTCAAATACAATATAACTACAGAGGTTTTTTTTTTTGGCTGAAGAATATCAAATCTAATTTTATCATGTTCCTTTTCCTGTTAACATTTTTGCAAAACCATTAATGCCTATTTCTCTAATGGGTAGTGCATGATTAAAGGAAAAATAGAGAAATACCAGGTTGGTAACATACCAAAATGCTGTAATTGTATAGATAAACATCTTTGACTTAAAAACCCTGGTTAAGAGTAAAATGTGACATTTACTTTTGCTAAAAAAGCACACACACTCAAGGTATTTTTTGGCTGATATTTGGGAAGGACACATAGCTGCTTGTAAGCTGGTATTGGTATTTTAAGTTAGTGGCAGAGACTCATGCTCTTAATGCTTTGTACATCTGCCATTCCTGCTTTCTCACAGATTTAACATAGCACCATTGGTTCCAGTATCTTGATTTAATTGATGGGAAAAATTCCCTTGGGCAAGTACATCTAAGAAATCTTAAAAAGTCATAAATCATTGAAACTGTGCTGAATTATCTATTGGCTGATTTTCACTTTTATACTAATTCCTTAATTTAATATTTTCTTGGTAAAATCCAGGCATCTTAATCTGGAACTGGGTCTCATCTAATAATTGTTCTGATGGTTCATTGTTTTCCTCTGAAACACAGTCTGTTATTTTCAAGTTATATCCCTTGCCCACTATCACTAGACTATTACTGTGACAAATACCTCCATATTAACATTAAAAAAAGGTGTACTAAGTGGTTTAAACTAACATCATTTTCAGTACTCATGATTCATAAAATGTTTCTACAATATAATTCTCAAAATTACTTCTCTTTCCCATTTCTTCTGTTCACTCACAGCAGAAGAGCAGAGCATGAGGAGAGATAATGAGAGCATTGTCTATGAATTTATCCTCTTGGGGCTCCCCATTCGAGCGGAAAACCAAGGCATGTACTCTGTCCTGTTCCTGATCATGTACCTGACCACACTGCTGGCAAACCTGCTCATCATTGTGCTCATCAAGCTGGACTCTCATCTACACACCCCCATGTACTTTTTTCTTAGCCACTTGGCCTTCACAGACATCTCTTTTGCATCAGTTGCATCTCCAAAAATGGTTATAAATATGCTGACGCACAGTCAGTCCATCTCATATGCTGGATGCATTACCCAGGTATATTTCTTTTCAGTTTTTGCTGTTCTTGACAGCTTTCTTCTGACATCAATGGCCTATGACAGGTATGTGGCCATCTGCCACCCTCTGCAATATTCACAAATTATGAATGAGAACCTCTGTTTCCTTCTAGTAGTAGTTTCCTGGGCCTTATCTACTGCCAATTCCCTTGTGCATACTCTTCTCTTTGCTCAACTGAGTCACTTTAGAGAAAATATCATTCCCCACTACTTCTGTGACCTGTCTACTTTGCTGAAGCATTCTAGCTCAGACACTACCATCAATGAGCTGGTCATTCTTCTTTTAGGTAATGTGGTCATCACCCTGCCATTCATATGTATTCTGGTCTCTTATGGCCATATTGGAGTCACCATTCTGAAAACTCCTTCAATCAAGGGAATCTACAAAGCCTTGTCCACATGTGGGTCTCACCTCTGTGTGGTTTCCTTGTACTATGGAGCCATCATTGGATTATATTGTGTCCCCTCATCTAATAACACTAATGACAAGGATGTCATTGTGGCTATGATGTACACTGTGGTCATACCCATGGTGAATCCCTTTATTTATAGTCTGAGAAATCGAGATATGAAAGGAGCAATTAGAAATATCTTCAGCAGGAGACTTTGTTCACAGTGATGGACATGGTCTTCACTGTTAACATCCCTACTTCCTCCTCCTTTTCTCCATTCATCTTTTATTCTGTCTGGGAAATTTTACATGGCTCTTTTCTTCACTCATGTCTCCTTGCACAATTTTCTTGTCTGTTTAACAGTCTTACTGATTTTCAGCATCTTGGCAATGTTGCTCATGAAACTCATTCATCTTTTCTTTGTCTTGCAAACATTTTACTTGTTTATATTGTCATTACTAAGTCTTCTTTAGTAGACAACGTTGTAGCTTTTCCTCTTTGAAGGTGACAGAAGTATTTCTTCTCTTAGATTTATGATTTATTTTTATCTTTCCTCTTATAATGTACTCTGACTTTTTGGCAGTAACTCTAATCACATTTACTTACTTTGTGTACTGCTGTATTTCTCACATGAAATTCTGTGTATTATGTATATGCTTATTGCCTGATGAAGTCAGAAGATGGTGTCAGATCCTCTGGAACTGTTTATCTAGATGGTTGTGAATAAAATCTTGAGCCTGTGAGAGAACAATCAATGCTCTTAATGGCTGGGCCTTCTTTTCTGCCCCTTGAATTTTTTTTTTAATTTTTGTAGTTGACACTCAAAAGTGGCAGATTTTTATTGGATATAATGTGATGTTTTCATCTATGTAAATAGTTCATAATATCCCCATCAAAGAAAGTATATTAATTTACTCAAATATTTACCATATCTTAGTATGAAGTTCTTTATTCTAACCTTTGAAATAATGTATATGTGTATAATCACTGCTCAGTGAAAGCTATGAAAACATATTTTTATTTCCATAATTTGTTTCCTACTGAGCAACCTATTCCCATGTTTATTCCTATTTTATCTATAATTCTGCCCATTTTTGTAAACAATTTTTGTAATTTGCATGTGTGATAGTATTCAATTCATTGTTGATAGGTCACTAAATAAAGGAGAAATACACTGTACCTTGTAAAAGATATAACCAATGATAAGTACAAACCTTGTCTGGACCATGAAGATCCTTGTCAGTGGGAGTAAACTGAGGCATCACATCTAGTTGTAAGACTTTGACATGAGCCTCTGGCCGGGTGGGGGAAGGGAGGGTTCTGTGTCCTAAGGAGACTCTGCTTTTTCGAGTGGGTGATGAAGAATAGCTAGATGGACACTAGAAATTATCAAACTCTTCAACTGAGTTCAAGGAGATCTGAAGAGCAATTCAATCCAAATATATTATTATGAAAAGGAGAAAAACAGGGCTATGATCAATTACAGAATTATCACATCCCATAAAATAATTTTTGCCTTTGATCCATAAGAATCATTCTCTGTGGAAGCACAAGGATTTAATTGATTTAATTCAGTTGATAACAGTTGATCATATTACAGATATGACGACAAAGGAGCAGAGGAGAATTTAATGCCTAGTTAAATGCTGCTCAGCTAGCACTTAGCGAAACTTCAGCTAGTGTGAGTTGTGCATGTCTGCACTGTGTTAAATTTCTGTTATTTATTGTTTTTAAAACAAGCAGTATTTTAAGCAGTCATTGGACATTTTATTTAGAACATTAGAAATAACTTTTGAATTTCTAAACATGCATTAGATATGTGTGCTGAATTTTATATTCATACATGGTATGCCAACTAAGGATCAATATTCAAATATATGCATCTATAAGGTATATGTATATACTTATAACAACATCAATAATAAGATTAAACAAAATACACATTAAGTTCTAGACTAAATAGTAGAAAACTGTCAGTGTTTTTGCTGTTCCATTTTCAGTGGTATCATATTATCTCTTGAAGTTAACCAGTATGTTGCTTATTTTCAATATTTTCTTTGGAGTTATAACGGTTCTGCATGGATTGTAGATTGTTCAAGCTTACCAGGTCTAGCATTCTGTTTTGTTTTATGACAGAAATTACTATATCTATTTTTCTTACACTTTGCTTTTATTTTGTGCCATTGGTTCTGAAAATATTCTCTATATATTCCTATTCTACTGCAAGATAAAAACACAATTTGGGTTTTCACTGCATGGTGGATTGAATGAGCATGACACTTATAGGCTCATATATTTGAATATTGGTCCATAGTTTGTGTAACCATTGAGGAAGCATTAGGAGGTGTGGCCATGCTCAAGGAGGTCAGTCATTGAAGGTGGACTTTGAGCTTTCAAAACCTTTCACTATTTCAAGTGTTGCTTTCTGTTTCTTGCTTGTGAATCAGGTATACAAGCTGTCAGCTGCTGCTTCATTTCTGTGCCTGCCAGCATTCCCATCATGATAGTCATGAAGTTTTCATGTCTGAAACTGTAAGCCCTAAATAAATTTTCTTTAAAAGTTTATTTGGTCATAGTGTTTTATCAAAACAGTAGAAATGTAACTAAGACATAGTGACTGAACTTATTCTTTAAACAATTGTACTACAAGCATTTATCTATGTTTATTTACAGGTTAAATGCAGGAGATCTTATGAAGTGTATAGTCAGAGAGTTGTGGATTATAGAGAATATATATACATATATATACTCACTTTAACCATCATCCGTTTGCAAGGGAGTTTAATAGAAGCCAATTTTAAAGGTTGTGGTTTTAGCTGTATGGTATCCAAAAATTGTAAAAATAATAAAGCTAACAAAAATGAGCAGTTGCCTCTAATACCTTAGAAGAGACAGTGGGAGACATGAATAAATTGAGCAAAATTGACTTTAGGAAAGAAAATATATTATATGTGGTGGTGTAACTGTGGATAAATATTACTATACAATTTTCAAATCAATGCAGACAGAATGGTAAACAAACAAACAAACAAAAACAAAAATGCAAACAATTCTGTAGAATGGGAGACTAAACACAAGAAAGGTTTAGTTAATGATTATTAATCAATAATAGTTCAAAAGGAACAAATGTACTATACCAATACAAGAAATCAAGACTTGTGTTTTAGTGGTATTCATTGTTTTGAAAAGAGACCATTACCAAGGCAAATCTTATAAAAGAAAGCATCTAACTAGGGACTTATTTACAGTTTTAAAGGGTACTCCATGATCACAAAAGCATGTACCCAAGAAGCATGCAATTGGAATAGTATATGACTGATTTATAACCTGATCCAAAGGCAGAGAAGCAGAGCCCATTCCCAATCACACAAATAGCCTCCAACAAACATCTAGTTCCTCATCCTTCCCCAGTAGTTCCACTAACGGGTGACAAAACTCTCAAGCATAAAAGCATCTGAGGACCATTTTCTTCAAACTATCACTAGGGGGAAACGGCATGTGGGTCAAAAGGTTATAAGAGCACTATTAAAATTTTCAGAAATCTGAATCTTCTCTCAAATAATTATAATTTTTGGAAGCTGTACTAATTGAAAACTTGAGAGTGTGTCAGGGAATTCTTTTTTTTTTTTGACCCAATTGGTAAGACTTGCAATATAAAGAATAATAATAATACTAAAAGATGGACTTGCCCACTACATGAAGTGCCTGATGAAGACTACAATACATTATTTAACAGACAAATATCAATTGGGAAACCATGAAAAAATATGAGCATGAATTTTATATATACACAAACTCTGTAAAATGCAATCATAATTTCTGTTAGCAAGTGCTTTCCATTATTGAAAAATTGTAATGACCAGAGTTTCAGGAAGACTGCAGTAAAATACTATCTTCTGTCCATGACAGAATTGATATCGTGGTAAATGCACAGAAGCTGTGGCTACTGAGTAAGACATTCAGAAAATCAAAATCCTAGCACTGAAGAGGAGAGGGACTACCAAGGCCACAATTGAGATGGGTGTTAATGGAAGCTGATGGCTGTGGGAAATTGAGAATCCTTTTTTGGGATACTGACCACTGATAAACAGCCTAAGATCAATTGAATGGTTCTACATCCATGCACATACAAACAGCACTAATCAGATTTATCACATTATTAAAATATAGTAATACAAAAAGTCGTGAGGCATTTGTTTGGGAGAAATAGAAAGAGTTAAATAGGAAAAATATGTATGCATGATCCTATTTTGCTGAATATATGTGTAATGAATTTTCAATGAATACATTTAAAAAGTAAAAAATAAAAACCTTTTACCAATATCTTTAAACATGCATTTTTAAAAAAAAATTTATGTGTGTCAGTGTATGTGTACTATATGACAATACCTGAGGAGGCCAGAAGTGGGCATCAAATATCCCAGAACTGGAGTAACAGTTTGTTGTGGGCCACTATGTGAGTGCTGGGCACTGAACCTAGGTCATCTGGAGGAGAATAAAATATTCTTAATACTGGAGTCATCTCTCCAGTTGCCTGATATATTATTGCATCCCTTTAAGATTTGTGTTCTTTACTCTATTGAAAAAAATCACCTCACAAATAGCATGTGTTCTGATTTATTTAGAGTAACTGAGGAATACGATATTAGGAAAAGTACAGAGGTTATAAATAAGTAGACTTGTCCCGTTTTTCAGAGATTCTATTTGCAAAAGCATAGGGAATTCACTGTTTACTAGCTCCCATATATTTTGAAATTAATTCCAGCTCAACACTCATGTGCCATGTGAATATCCAATTTCTTGTTGTAGTTTCTTCCTGTACATGACTACTTAACAAACCATGATGAACAACAACCAGAAACTACCCAACAACCCACAAGAATAACCAACAACAAACAACCCCACCTCTCAAACCCTGGAAGTTTAATACCCTCTGAGCTGTCCCCAGAATTCAAAACATCACCTTATCACAGAAATTAACATGCCATTACTAGAGGATAAAGCAAATCATAGTCAGATGTCAGGAGCCATAAAGGGACACGCTAATAACCAGCAGGTGATCATCCTGAGATGGCCTGCCTCAGATTATTATACAATCTGCGACTAGTTCATCCTTATTAAGCAAGATTGAAAGAGATTGACTTTAGGAAAGATTCCTGCTATTAAAATGATTTTCCTGTTATTATTAAAGAATATAACAATCATTAATAATAGCACACCCTCTTTGAAGCAGATCTACGAAGATGTACTGTCCTGTAGTGATGCTATGTAGACAATAAGATGACTTTTTAAGTCTAAATAATGACCCTACAAGAACTCCTAAAATTATAACAGTGATTATTAAGTTCTTTCATAGTGAGACTGCTATTAAGTCTTTTTCTGATAGTCAAAACTGCAGTGAGAAATCTGCCAGTCTCCCAAGTGTCACCAGTTAATTGCTCTTAGATGGTAACCAGACTTTCTCCTAGTCAGAGCACATTCCAAGACGTTGTATAACAATTAACCAAAGGTAATAAAAAGGGAACTAACAATTTATTTAGGTGTTAGGACAGAGAATAAAGTGTTGACTGGGTTTATCTATACAAAACTTCGTTAATAACTTAGTCATGGTTTTAAATTTTCAATGAACTTGTGAAGCCAAGACAGGTGACGGATATTTAGTCAGATAATTACTCCTAGTGGGTATGCATGTAAATATTCTCTGTTGTAAACTTCTATTTCAATTTATGGTTTGAATTTTTGTATGAACTTGTGATAACTTTGTAACATGTGATCTTGTATTCTGAATATTTAAGTGCTGAGGGCAAGGAGTCAGAACTTACCTAAGAAGGACTGAGCTGAAGGAGAACTGAGCTAAGCAGATCTGTGCTGAGAAGAACTGAACTGAGAGAGGAAGAGAGCTGAGGAGAAGTTTTGAGACAAAACACTTTTTAGACAGAATTGAACTCAAGAAGAATTTAGAAGTATAAGAATAGCATTGGCAGAAGAGGCAATGAATTTAAGAACATTATTGGGATATCAGAGCAGGAAGAGGGGGCAAGATTAGAGGGAGAATGCAGAGTAGAATAACTTAGAGACTACAGGTGACCTAAAATACTAAGAAAACAATGTGAAGAATGCAGAGGGAAAGAAGCAAAAAGAAGCTGCAGAAAGCAGAAGGAGCAGGCAGGGTTTTCCTTACCATAGGATAGAACAGGTCCTTTCTTAATAAAAAGGCAGACTTAGCTTTATTAAAAGGAACAAGCTTTTTTTTTTTAAAACAAACTTGTGTTTAATTCATTAAGCATTAAAAAAGTAGAAGCTTTTTCTTTCTCTATGCAATAAAGATTAGAGGTCATTTTTCATCGAGAATGAGTGGGTTCTTTCTGTTCCAGTTCTTGGTCTTTTACTCCATATGTATACATAGGTATGGATGTGTGCATGAGAATGTAATTGTGAGAATGCATGTAAGCTTGACTTCACTAGTTTAATGGAAATGTATAAGTTGGCATTCATGAATCTGTATATGAACTTATATTAGTTTATGCATATTTGCCTATGTAAAAGCTTTTCCTTCTAGAAGCACTATTCACTTCTCTTGGTTCAATAGAAGTTTATTGCTCCAAACTCCCCCTAGCCTGACAAGCAAGAGGCATAGGGACAAAAGGAAAAAGGCTCCAGCAAGTAATTCTCTACTTTATCTCCTGCTGTGTTAGAATGGGGTACTAAATGCCAGAGACTGCAGTTTTAGGCCTCAGAGGAACATAGAAGGCAGGTCAGCTACAGTAGCAGAGCATGGTGACTTAGACATAGATAAGTAAATCAGCTACAGTAACATAGTAACAGGCTAAGATAAGTAAACTTATTATTATCCAGCAACCCTAAATATCTTGTAAAACAATGTTTTACCTTGGTATCTCGTAAAACAAAGTCTTACCCTCTGCCAATGCTCTTCCCCATCCACTGCCTCACAAGAAACAACAAGAAACAAACCATGCAAGGGCTGGCCCATGACAGTCAGCTGCTGTGGACATTCTGAAAATGCCTCATATCCCACACCTGTAATCAAAATAGTACTTTTTGAAGATATTTGAAGACATTTACTGGTCCTTTGAGCTGGGAGTCTTCACTCTCTTCTATACCTATTATCCCTTAGGTTTGATCTTCTCATTGAATCCCGGATTTCCTGTATGTTTTGGAACAGTAGCTTTTTCCATTTTACCTTATCTTTGACAATTGTGTCAATGATTTCTATGGAATCTTCTGCTCCTGAGATTCTCTCTTCTATCTCTTGTATTCTGATGGTAAAGCTTGTATCTACGGCTCCTTGTTTCTTCATTTGGTTTTCTATATACAGGGTTGTCTCCCTTTGTGCTTTCTTTATTGCTTCTATTTCCATTTTTACTTCCTTCACCTGTTTGACTGTGTTTTTCTGTAATTCTTTCAGGGATTTTTGTGACTCCTCTCTAAAGGCTTCTATTTGTTTATTTATGTTTTCCTGCATTTCTCTAAGGGAATTCTTTATGTCTTTCTTGAAGTCCTCCATCATCATGATCAAATGGGATTTAAAATAGATCTTGCTTTTCTGGTGTGTTTGGATATTCAGTGTTTGCTTTGGTGGGAGAATTGGGCTCCGATGATGCCATGTAGTCTTGGTTTCTGTTGCTTGGGTTCCTGCTCTTGCCTCTTGCCATCAGGTTGTCTCTGGTGTTACCTTGTTCTGCTATTTCTGACAGTGGCTAGACCATACTATAGGCCTGTGTGTCAGGAGTGCTGTAGACCTGTTTTCCTGTTTTCTTTCAGCCAGTTATAGGAACAGTGTGTTCTGCTTTCAGGCGTGTAGTCTAAGATCAAGAATCGACAAATGGGATCTCATAAAACTGCAAAGCTTCTGTAAGGCAAAGGACAACACAGCAACCAACATATTGGGAAAAGCTCTTTACCAATCCTACAACTGATAGAGGACTTAAATCCAAAATATACAAAGAACTCAAGAAGTTAGACTGCAGGGAAACAAATAACCCTATTAAAAATGGGGTTCAGGGCTAGACAAAAAATTCACAGCTGAGGAATGCTGAATGGCTGAGAAACAACTAAGGAAATGTTCAACATCTTTAGTCATAAGGGAAATGCAAATCAAAACGACCCTGAGATTTCACCTCACACCAGTGAGAATAGCTAAGATCAAACCTCAGGTGACAGCAAATGCTGGCAAGGATGTGGAGAAAGAGGAAGACTCCTCCATTGTTGGTGGGATTGCAAACTGGTACAACCATTCTAGAAATCAGTCTGGAGGTTCCTCAGAAAATTGGACATTGAATTACCTGAGGACCCAGCTATACCTCTCTTGGGCATATACCCAAAAGATGCCCCAACATATAACAAAGACACGTGCTCCACTATGTTCATAGCAGCCTTTTTATAATAGCCAGAAGCTGGAAAGAACCCAGATGCCCTTCAACAGAAAATGTGGTACATCTAAACAATGGAATATTACTCAGCTATCAAAAATGACTTTATGAAATTCATAGGCAAATGAATGGAACTGGAACATATCATCCTGAGTGAGGTAACCCAATCACAGAAGAACACACATGGTATGCACTCATTGATAAGTGGATATTAGCCCAAAGGCTTGAATGACCCTAAATGCACAGAACACATGAAACTCAAGAAGGATGACCAAAATGTGAATGCTTCACTCCTTCTTTAAAATGTGAACAAAAACACCCTTGGGACCGAATAGGGAGACAAAGTTTAGAACAGAGGCAGAAGGAACACCCTGCTCCACATGTGGCCCATACATATACTGCCACCAAACTAGATAAGATGAATGAAGCAAAGAAGTGCAGGCCGACAGGAACCAGATGTAGATCTCTCCTGAGACACACAGCCAGAATACAGCAAATATATAGGCGAATGCCATCATTAAACCACTGAACTGAGAATGGGACTCCCATTGAAGGAATCTTAGAAAGGACTGAAAGAGCTTGAAGGGGCATGAGTCCCCACATGAACAACAATGCCAACCAACCAGAGTTTCCAGGGACTAAGCCACTACCCAAAGACTATACATGGACTGACTCTGGGCTCCAACCTCATAGGTAACAATGAATAGCCTAGTAAGAGCACCATTGGAAGGGGAAGCCCTTGGTCCTGCCAAGACTGAACCCCCAGTGAACAGGATTATCGGGGGGAGGGCAGTAATGGAGGGAGGATGGGGAGGGGAACACCAATCAGAAAGGGGAGGGGGAAGGGTTGGGGGATGTTGGCCTTGAAACCGGGAAAGGGAATAACAATCGAAATGCATATAATTAATACCCAAGTTAATAAAGATGAAAAACATAGTACGTATTTTTTATGATGACTCTGAGTTTTCAAAAGAAACCAAAACTCCAAAATTTTCACTCCAGAGTGGATCTGGAGGACAAGGATAATGGCTGAAGGGGAGTACTGGAGGTAAATGAAACTGAGGTTGAGATGTAATGCACGTAAAAATACTAAAATTAGGCATAGGTATGATGTAAGAAGTTGAGCGCAGAGGAAACAGGGTGGGCTCAGCCCTCACTGATGATAGTTTTCCTGGCAGAAGCTGCAGGCAGAGAATTTTGGAAAGAATGTCACCTAATTGTCCCAGATGTCTGCAGCCAACAGAGTTTGCAGGTGGTCGTGTGCATTGGAAGATAGAGCCCAGAGGAGACACAGCAGACCTCACAGATGCTGGGATTGCCAGAGGATACAGAAGGCAGGGGATTGAATCATAGCAATCACATCTGGTTGTCCCTGGTGGCAGCAGACCTCCAGGAATGGAAGCAGTTCTGGGGCTTGGAGAATTGAGTACAGGACTACTGAGGCAATAGGGCAGACATTACTGTTTTTTTTTTTTTTTTAGTTTAGTTTTTACTATTCATTTTTTATATGGTGACCCATACCTGGAAAGATTATAAGAAGAGATTTCAGGGGTACTGGTGGAAAAAAAGTCCCATGGGGACTACAAAACATCAAACGCCAAATCCTAAAGCAAAGAAGGCCAATGCCAGCCTTGCCAGAGTCCACCCCATGCCCTGAGTGGCAAAATTAGGAAGAATGTCACACATAGGTCAATTCTGGGAACAAGGGCTACTAATCTCCTGCTAGTCACCCTGAAACATCCCTCTCCTGCCAGTAAGAAAGCCCCATTATAATGTCTATACAGGACTTAAGTACAATCAACAGAAGGGTAGAAGATTTTCTTTCTACAATGCTCAATCTTTGCATTTTTCTGATCAGTCTGACACTTGAATAAGACCTCTATACCATACTGTACCTCAACAATGCTTTCCTTAGCTTGCCAGTAGCCAAGTTATTCAGCCCATGTTTCCTTCCTTTGGAGGACTCAGAGTCTGGACTTAATGGATAGCCAAATTGGACTAGATTGCTACAGTCATTCAAGAACTCACTCAACATCTTTAATGAGACACTTTATGAAGACCTGAGTGAGTACCAGGAGGCCCACCCCCATATAGCTATATTGACCTCATAGGTATGCCAGATAAAGACACTTGCCATTTGTAAGACAAAGTCTTATTCCCGTATCTCCTAAGACAAAGTCTTACCCTCCACCAGTGTTCTTCCCACTCTGCTGCCTCAAGAATAACCAACAAGAGAGAAGACCCATACCAGTGCTGGCTCCCAGCAGTCAGCTGCTGTGGAAAATCTGAAAATGCCTCATGTCACACCTGGAATCAAAATAGTATGTATTTTTTATGATGACTCAGAGTTTTCAAAAGAAACCAAAACTCTAATATTCTCACTACAGAGTGGATCTTGGGGACAAGGATGGTGACTGAAGGGGTGTACTGGACGTAAGGGAAACAGATGTTGAGATGTAAAACACGTAAAAAACACTAAAATTAGACATAGGCATGATGCAAGAAGTTGAGTACAGAGGAAACAGGGTGGGACGAGCCCTCACTGCTGCTAGTTTTCCTGGCAAAAGCTGCAGGCAGAGAATTTTGGAAAGAATCTCACCTAATGGTCCCAGATGTCTTCAGGTAACAGGGATTGCAGGTATAGGTGAGCACTGGAAGATATAGCCCAGAAGAGCCACAGCTGACCTGACAAATGGTAGGATTATCAGGGATACAGCAGGCAGGGGATTGAAGCACCGCAATCCCATCTGGTCAGCAGGCCACCAGGAATGGAAGTAGACCTGGTGCTTCAGAAATTGATTACAGGAACACTGAGGGGATAGGACAGACCTCACTGCTGGTTTTTAAAATTTAGTTTAGGTTTTATTTTTTATTTTTATAGATTTTAAGAAGATATTTCAGGGGTACTGCTAAAAAAATCCCATGGGGATAAAAAAAAACCATCAAGCTCCAAATCCTAGAGCAAGAAAAGGCCAATGCCAGCCTTGCCAGCGTCTACCCTATGGCCTGAGAGGCAAAATTAGGGAGAATGTCACACATAGATTCTAGTCCCCAGCCAGTTATCCCAGAACACCACTCTCCTGCCAGTAAGAAAGCCCCATTTTAATGTCTCTTCAGGAATTAAGTACAGTCAAAAATATGGTAGACGATATTCATCGTACAGTGCACAACCTTTACACGGCCAACACTATGTTAGTGGGGTTATAAATACCAAATTTTGGTATCAACTTCAGTTTCAGTTTGGTTTTGCTGCTGTGAGCAGACACCCTGACTGAGCAACTCTCTAAAAGGACAACGTTTAATTGGAACTGTCTTATAATTTCAATCCATTATCATGAAGGTGGGATAATGGCAGCATCAAAGCAGATTTAGGACTGGAGGTGCTGATTTTTCTACAAGTTCATTCAACGGCTTGTAGGAGAAGACTGATTTTCAGGCAGCTAGGATGAGAGGCTTAATGTTCATACACACAGTGACATACTTGCTCAAACAATGTCACACCTACTCCAGGGTTACACCTGTCAAAAGTGCCACTCCCTATACAAATCATATCCAAACCACCACATATACTATGACCAGGCAACTCTTATAAAACACAACATTTAATTGGGGCTGAGTTACAGGTTCATAGGTTCAGTTGATTATCATCCATGCAAGAAGAATGGCAGCATTGAGGCAAGCATGACCCTGGAGGACGTTAGAGTACTACATCTGCTGCTGAAGGCAAACAGAAGACTAGCTTTCTCAGACAGCTAGGAGGAATCTCTCAAAGCTCACTCCCACAGTGACACACTTCTTCCAACAAGATCATACCTATTCCAATAAGGCCACACTTTCTAATAGTGATTCTCCCTGCTCTAAGAATATTCAAACCACCACAAGTGATATAGTTGGGACTTGAGGTAGCAGTATTCTCAGTTTTCTGAGAAATCACCATTGATTTCCCCAAATGGTTGTACAAGTTTGCAAAACAACTACCAATGTAGGAGTGTTCCTCTTGCTCTACATCCTTGACAGCATGTGTTATCGTCTGAGTTTTTGAACTTAGGCCTTCTGACTGGTGCACGATGGAATCTAGAGTTGTTTTCATTTGCATTTCACTGATGACTAAGAACTTTCAATATATCTTTAATTGCTTATAGACCATAACATTTTCCTCTATTGATAATTTTCTGTTTAGCTCTGTACCCCAGGTTTTACTTGAGTTGTTTGGGATGTGGTTGTTCAGATTCTTGAGTTCTTTCTAAATTTTGGATATTAGCTTTTTGGTGTATATTGGGCTGGGGAGGGTCCTTTCCAAATTTGTAGGCTGTCCTTTTGTTTTATTAACAGTGTCCTTTGTCTTATAGCAGCTTTTCAGTTTCAAGAGGTCCCATGTATCTAGTGTTGATCTTAGATCCCTAACCATTAGCCTGTACCAGTGAGTTCAAGGCAATTTTCCACTTTCTGTTCTATCAGATTTAGTGTATGCTGTTTTAGGATGAGGTCTGTGATGTAACTGGATTTGAATATGGTACAGGGTGATAGATATGGACCTATATATATTTTTCCTACAGGCAAGCATCCAATTAGATCAGTACCATTTGATGAGGATGTTTTTTTCCATTTTGAGTTTTTGCTTTCTATGTCAAATTCAGCTGTCCTTGTGTTTGTGTGTGTGGGGGGGTATTATTTCAGGATCTTCAGTTTGATTCCATTCATTAACCTGTCTGTTACGATAGCAGTGCCTCGCAGCTTTTATTATTATTGCTCTGTAATACAGCTTGAGGTCATTAATGATAATACTTCTGGATATTTTTATATTGTTTATGATTGTTTTAGCTACTAAGTTGAGAATTACTCTGTTAAAGTCTGTAAAGCAGTCTGTTGGACTTTTGATTGGAATTGCATTGAACCTGTGAATTGCTTTTGGTAAGATGTGCATTTTCACTATGTTAATTATACAGATCCATGAGCATGAAATATCTATCTGTCTTCTGATTTCTTCCTCAATTTACTTCTTCAGCAACTTGAAGTTCTTGTCATATAGGTCTTACACTTGGATAGTTAGTTACACAAGATATTTTATACTATTCATGGTTATTATGAAGGGTGTTTTTTCTTTAATTTTTTTCCTGAGCCCATTCATAATATCCATATATGAGGGCTACTGATATCCTTGAATTAGTTTTGCATTCAGTCATGTTCCTGAAGATGTTTACCAGCTGTAGAAGTTCTTTGATTGAAATCTTGAGGTCTCCAAATACTGATACTTTAATAGTCTGGTAGACTTCTGCACTAAAACAATCTGGCCCAGTGCTTTTTTTGGTTAGGAGACTTTTGGTGACTACTCTTTTTTGCTTAGGGTTTATAGAGCTGTTGAAATAGTTTATAAGATCTGGATGTAACTTTGGTAGGTGGTCTCTGATTTGGAAAATTGTTCATTTCAATAAGTATTTCCAAATTTTTGTAGTAGAGGCTTTCAAAAGATGACCCAATGATTTTTAAATTTTCTCAGTGTTGATTTTTATGGCTCCCTTTCCCTTTTTTATTTTATTTTGATACTGTTTCTTTGTCCTTTGCTAAGTTTGGCTAAGAGTTTGTCTAAGTTGTTGATTTTCTCAAAGAGCAAGTAATTTGTTTAGTTGATTCTTTGTATTTTTCTATTGTTATTAAGTGTTTGATTCTACTGCTGATTTTGATTATGTCTTGCTTTCTACCCCTCTTTGGTATGCTTGCTTCATTTTTAGAGATTTCATATGTTCATTAAAATTGTTTTTATGAGAAATTTCCAATTCCTTTGTGGAACCACTTAGTGCTATAAAATTTCTTCTAGGACCGCTTTCATTGTGTTGTATAAATTTAAGTATTTTATGCCCTCATCTTCATTGAATTGGTTGGTGGATATTGTGGTTTTTACTATGGGGCTGCAAACCCCTTCAAGTCCTTCAGTTTTTTCTCTAACTCATCCATTGGGGTACCCTTGTTCAGTCCAATAGTTAGCTGCAACCATTGATCTTGATGGCTTTGGTCCCAGGGTATTCCTGTTGTAGTAGGAAGTGGGAGAGGTGTTAACCTTGATGATTCTAGTGTTGCAGGACTCTGCTAGGTGTCCTTTTCGTTGTACAATTAAGGATTTGCAGGTCTGTATGGATTGAGGATTCAAATACCTGATGAAGGTGTGGATGGGAGATGATAAGAGAACGGAGGTCCACTGAGATAGCAGGCTGCTCAGAGCATCTAGGACTGCTCAAGAGGACTCAATAAGTGGAAAAGGTGGGTAGAGGAAGGGAAGCTAACTTGTATGGTTCATAATATGCAGGTCTGATGAAGGTGGATGGCAATGTGCAAGGAGAATCTAGGTCTAATAGGAATAGGAGCCTGATCAGGGCATGCCCCAGAGGATTCAGCAAGCCTAACTTTCTTCTAAATTCAAGACTTTTGTTCATTCCCAATCTCTATTTGGATCTCACATATAACTACCTCTTTTAGGGAGTAGAACATCTGGGTCAAATTTAGTTGTTGATGGCTTCCTTGCAGGAGATGAGCATTATACGACTAGTATTGTAGAACCTTCTATCCACGTCTTGATGTTTAACTATTCCTTTTTCTTTTTATCCTATTGACCAAATGATATTTCCTTCCTTAATATCTTTCTAATTAAGCTTACTCATTAGTGCAGCATCCTCTATTCTTTCAGGTCCGTGAAGCCCCTCATAAAATTTGCTTCCTTAAATTTTGCATAATTGAGATATTCTTTTTTTTTTAAAGATTTATTTATTTATTATATATAAGTACACTGTAGCTGTCTTTCAGATACACCAGAAGAGGGCACCAGATCTCTTTACAGATGGTTGTGAGCCACCATGTGGTTGCTGGGAATTGAACTCATGACCTCTGGAAGAGCAGTCGGGTGCTCTTAACCGCTGAGCCATCTCTCCAGCCCCAGAGATATTCTTTAAAGAACACTTCATAGACTGATTTATGTTTTCACAAATCGTATTTTTCAAGTTTTTTTCTTTAGCCTAAGGAATATCATGAGTGTCACGATATTGTGCATTGCTGAAGATCACCAAACACATTCTTGCTTCCAGGAATCCTGCTGTTCCTAATTACCTTGACAAGAAGAACAATTTCCCAAAGGAGGAACATGAACATTATTATGCAAATAAGCTTTCTGCCTGTGCCAACCATTAGCACTTGGGATCCAAATCCTTCTGACTCTGATCCAGAGGGGAGGACCATGTCACATCAACTCTTCCTTGACCATGGGAGACCAGATATATGTGTACTGATCCAACTGGCTGCAAGAATCTTCTATTGTATACATGATGAAGAGGTAAACATGTGGCTGTCCCTCCCTTTCTGCCACCCGAACAAAACAAGTGAACATAGCATAATTAATACCAACATTATCGAGATTTGGTATTGATGAGGCAACGGGAATTGATGCCTCAGTCCTGATCCTCCAACATAGAAAAATTATAGAGCTTTCAATAAGGCCAGTCTGATGCTGACTTGTCCACGTTAGAAAAATCTATCTCATACCTTGAGGCCTCCCTGTCTTCTCTAGCATAAGTTGCTCTCCAAAATAGATGCAGGCTCACCTCATGTTCTTGCAACAGGGCACACTATGTCTTGTCCCAGGAGAACAATAACGTTTTGCTGCCCCATTCTGGGGACATCAAATAATGAATGTCCATTGTATGGAAAAGATTATAAGATAAAGAAAAAAGTTACAGCAATCTAAAAACAGATGCAAATCTTTTTTTAAAATTTGTCTCCATTGCTCAATACCCTCCTCCCCACAGTTGCAGGACACTTATTGTTACTTTTACTTGCTCTAACCAACTCATGATATTAAAATCTCAATATCACTCCCCAAACCACAATCAAAGATATGACATGGAACCCAACTTAAGGGGACAATAAGAGGTTTTATTGAAACCTACTCCATTTTATAGTAAGACCTCGGTTTCAAATTTTTAAAAAAGAAGGAATGACTTCTTCAAAAAACTAGACAGGGTACCATTAATCAGTAATAGCCCTGACATCTAGCCAAGAGAGATAGGAAGCCCAAAGACTGACACTGTTCCTGGAATTGTCTAAGGCCTGACCAAAAATAATAAAACTAATGTAACAACCAATTAGACATGTACTAATGTAAACGCTGCTTGCTTGGCCAATCATTTTGAAAATGGCCTACAAATCCCTAAAATTCTCCTAGCTGCACTTAAAAAGAGCCTACAAGCTCTTCTGTATGAATTATTGTTCCCTGCATGTTAGTTGTTTCTGCAGAATAAACACTGTTTGCCTACTATTAATTCTGGTGTTTTCCATCAGTGACTCTTTGACTCATTATTTTATTGATTCTGTGTATTGTTCTATTTATTTCTATTTTATTGATTTCAGCCATCAGTTTGATTATTTTCTGCTGTGTACTCTTCTTGAGTGTGTCTGTTGCTTTTTGTTCAAGATTTTTTCAGTGGTGTTGTTAATTTGCTAGTATGAGATCTCTTTAATTTCATTGTGAAGGCATTTAGTGCTATGATTTTTCTGTTTAGTGCTTGTTTCATTGTGTTCCATAAGTTTGGGCTGGGGTATGACATCTAGAAGGGTTGGGCAAGTGGACATTGAGAAGGCATAGACGTAGAGGGGAAGTTTGTCAGTAGAGCCTATGTGGACTTCTCCCAGCCTCCCAGGTTTTAATAGAGAGTTGAGAATATGCCCATTTTGGGACAAGAGCACAGCAAGTAGGAAGGTGCAAGACTTGGAATATGGTAGGAGGACATTGAGATAATGGTGAACTTTGTGGGTAAGAGAGTCTATCTGGGTTTCTTCCCAGTCTTTGAGGTCTCTAGTAAAACTGTGTGTCTCTGTCCCAGGCTGGAGTCTGGTGTAGCACCAAATATCTATCTGGTTGTGTGCTAGGGTAAGAAGACCAGGAGAGTAGGGGACTCTTATTGATTCTTGCATGATTATGTGACCACAAGTAGAACTCTTTGTTCAGGGTGTTATCAGGCTTCCAGGAATGCAGGGAGAGGGAAATTCTCTGGTGGCTTCAGACCTCTGGTGTCCATGGATGGCAGTAGGCCTCCAGGGATGCAGGCAGAGCTGGTAGTCCCTGACAGTCATCAGTGGCAACAGGGATGAAAATATATCTGTGGCTGTGGTAATGGAGTAAAGATCCATAACTGTAGATAGGAATGTGTACTAAAAGATGAAGGACAGAGGAGGCAGGGAGTGCCTTAGTCTTCAGGGATTTTGCACAGGCAGTCACTGGCAGTATACTGGGGCATGTAGATCTCATGTGGTTGTCAGAGATAGCAATAGTCCTCCAGGAATAAAAACAAACCCGTGACATGGGGAATGGAGTGCAGATCTGCCATTAAGAATGTGGACTAGGAGACGAAGCAGAAAGTAGACAGGTTTTCCTTGTTTGTTTAAAGGGGATTTAATCATTTCCTCCAATTGTTTGCTTATGTTTTCCTGAAAATTTGTAAGGAATTTATTCATTTTCTCCTTAAGGTCTTCAATCAACTTCATAAAGCTGTTTTATGGTCTTTTCCTTATACTTCAGTTTATTGAGATATCCAGATCTTACTTGTATTACACTACAGGTGGGCTTTGGTGGTAGCCTTAGACATTAGCTGTGTTTCCTTGGGTTCTTACATTGGTCTCTAGACTTCTTGGTTTTGGTAATTAAAGATGTAGGTACTTATTTGTGAGTTTGGCTTTGTTGTCTGGGTGTTTTCTACCTTGGTTTCTGATTCCTCTCTGCTCTTTTGCTCTGTATAGGCTTTGGCAGAGCAGGGAGTCCCTATCCCATTTGTAGGCTGGGAAAAGGCAACTAGTAGGACATAGGTATGGTGATTCTGTTGGATGCCAACAGAGTGAGGGAGTGAAGGAGTTTCACAAGCAAGTTTGGTGTCTAAAAAAGTAGTTAGGTTTAGATCCAGTTGGTATCTGGGACATACTAACTAGGAGAGCATGGGATGGGGCTTATGGTGGGGAGATACTGAAATAGATATTAGGAGAGTTTGGTAGGCAGTCAGCCTTCCGGTACTTCAATAAGTCTGCAAGTCCTTTAATAGAGCCATGAGCCTCTGCTCCAGGCTAGTTTCTGATAAAACAGGAAATCTTCACCCAGTGGGGTCTGAGGCATGGCAACTAGAAATGTGGGCAACTGAATATAGCATGTGCATAGCGTGAGAGTCAGGCAATCTACCTGGACTTCTCCCAGTATGTCCTCTTGCTAGTAGAGGGGGATATAGTATTAAGTATGAAAATTTTCTTCCTGTTGTCTTCTGCCATACCTGAACATTTATGTTCCTGGATGAAACACACACACACACACACAGACACACACACACACACACACACACACACACACACACACACTTGTATTTTTAAATAGCCTTAAGCAGCACAATTGCTGGGAAGTTGTCTACCTTGCACACTGATAGAATCTAATTCCCTATTGATAACCCTGAGTTACTACTTACTAATTTCTATGTTCAATCTTGGATGCTCTTAACTTCAATTGATCAGCCCATATGGCTGTAATTTTATGGCTCATCTATGCAATAACATTTCTCCTCCCCTCCTCCACATTCATCTTCTCATGACAGTTTCTCTTGTTCCTTCCAATCTTGTGGTCTTTTCTCTTTAAACACTTGAACCTTCAACCCCATCTATATCTCTTCTGTCCAATTATTGGTTGTTGGCTTCTTTATTTACCAATCACACTTAACTGTGGGCAGGGTCATTCATCTTCTTATGTGCATGTGGACTCTCTCCTCTCTGGACTACCAGTGTTGGGGGTCCCAAATTAGCATTAGAATACAAGCAGCATTAGGCCAATACACTACAGGGAGTACCTATGCCCATGTTAAGGGCTGGGGAATAGCAAGTAGGAGGGCCAGTGTCTTGGTTAGGGTTTTCACTTCTGGAAAGAGACACCATGACCAATGCAACATTATTTCACTGGGACTTGCTTAAAAGTTCAGAGGTTCAGTCCATTATCATCAAGACAGAAGAATGGTAGTGTCCAGGTAGGCATGGCACAGGAGGAGTTAAGAGTTCTGCATCTTGGTCAGACTGCAGCCAGGAGAAAACTGACTCCTCTGCACTGGGCAGAGCTTCAAAACCCACCCTTGGAGTGACACACTTCTTCCAATAAGGCCAAACATCCTAACAGTGCCACTGCCTATGGAAAAACCATATTCAGTTCACCACAGCAAGGAACTTGTGATGAGGAGGCACTGAGATAATGAGAGAGGAGAAGTTTGAAAGGCAGGAAGCCCCAGTAGGCTCCCTCTAGTCTGTGAGGCCTCTAGTAGAGGCTTATATTTTTCTCTGCAGATAATTTCATATATAAACAGATATTTATATTGCTTAATATTCATTCACTGTCATAATAATATTTCACAAAGTGGCTTAATGGGAATATGTTTCCCACTGTCTGGGAACTAGGAGTTCGAATTCAAAAGTTTGACACATAGCTTTTTTCTGTTGCCTTCTAATGGTACAATCCTGTCAGTATATTACTGACTACAGACTGCTTTCTGCTTTCTATAGCTTCAGTTTGGGTGGTGGGAAGAGCATTCTGCTATCTCTTTAAGGGAAATACCAATCTCATTAGATTAGGGACAAAACTTAAACATTTCCTCTAGTATTCATTAATTTATTATAGGCACATTTTCAAATAAAACTATGCTTGTTGATAGGGCTTTAATAGGTTTTAGCATTCAGTCCTCGATAGTGCTTAAATAGAAATTATTTTTATGTTTTCCCATACTGTTTTAAACAGGACAAAATGATGGAGAATCTTTTTCAATTTTCTACCATTGTTTCTCAAGGGTGACTGGATTCTCATGCTTTCTTCAAAATAGTTCTTTCCCTGAGGGAGTCAATAACAACATAACAATTTTGTCCTGTATGCATCTAATTTGGATCTGGGGACAGAGATTGCATGATAGGTTTTCTACATGATTTTCAAAATTAGAGCTGACATGGACTACCCAGGAGACATGGACAACAGACATGTTTATATCTCTGTCATATCTGATTTTGAGCTCATTCCTTCTCTGATTGTTGCAATTGATATATATCTGCTTCAAATGATCCAGCTCTTTCCCTATGTTGTGTTTCTTCTAGAGAGAATGGAAGAATTTTCCTACACTTCTTAGTTAACGGTATCTGTGTTCATCATGTAAGTTAGCCTGTCAGATTAGGCATAGAATGTATATGCATCTTTATTACTAGATATGTTTGGGTTTCTCTGTGTCTCTGTCTGTCTCTATGTCTCTGTTTTCTCTGTTTCTGTCTTCTCATTGTCTGTCTCTGTTCAGCGTGCATTTCAAATTGTAAGGATAATGCCTCCAAAAACAGTTTTCTACAGAACAACTTAACTTGCATTGAGAATCTGCTCAACTTTTGAGATAAAAGGGCATTCCCTCCCTCCCTCAAGAAAATAAAAAGCCTCACAATAGAATGGGTTTTTTAAACTTATCATTTTTTGTTTGCTTTTGTTTTGTTTTTGTTTTATTATTTTATTTATCTACATTTCAAATGTTTCTACCTTCCTGATGACTCCTCCATCTCCTCCATTAACCCTTTACCCCACCCTCCTCCCTATGCCTCTAAGAGGGTGCTCTACCCCAGAGTCTAATGGACTCTAGACCTAGCTACACTGCCAGAGACAAATATTTTTGAAAAATACCAGGAAAATCACCTTCTTTGCTCTCATTTAAACTTCAACACACAATTTATGTTGTGTTTCTTCCCAAATATCTATGGCATTTGCCATTATTTCCCCTGATGACTATAATGCAAGCTAGTATCTTAGCTTCTCCAATCTACTTCCTACTGGTTCCTATTTTCTCATACTTTATTTTTCTTGCATGTTACTGTTCTTAAACTGATGGGAAACTTTTGCTCCACAGTGGATTAGACATATCTTCCTACTGCTTATATATTCTCCAACATTTACATTTCTTATATTGGCAGTTACCTTGGGTTTTCCTCAAAACCCCTAGAAATGTCATTCCAAACACTTTCTTAGAGACACAATTTTACAATCTTCCTAAGTAGGTTCTTCCACTAAAGATGCTTCATAGATCATATATCAGCTACTTGATCACCTTGGCCTCTTGTGACCTGATATTTTCTCAAACAAATGGATGCCTCTTTCTGTAAACTAATTTCTGAATATATCAAATATACTATATAAAATAACATAAGAATAATATTGTTTATTGAAATATTGCTCAAAATAGCAAAATATTGTAAACCATCTGTCTGTGGACAGAACTAAAAATTTCATTGTGAAGAAGTAATTATTATTAACACTGAAATTAGTAAGAAATAAATTATTATTAATTTTAGACAATATCACATTAAGTGACTTTTTGAGAGTGAAAGATGGATATTATTGACAAAATTGGGTGAATTCATGGTTAACTTGGAAAGGGCGAAGATGGAAATATGAGATTGCTGGCAATCAGAGAAAAACTGGCCATTATACAAGTCTTTTCATAGAATATAACCTCAGAATTCTCTCGGCAGCTAGGATATCAACTGTAACTTTATTATATTTCTTTTCTATTGTTTAGTGACTATTCATTTGCATAGTAATGATTACAGAAAAAAGGGGAGAATCCCAGTTTAGCAAAAAAGAATACAAGTATGGAAATGCATAAAAAGTAAGAGTCTTGGTTTTAAAACCCAGGTTAAAAATAAAGCAGGTGACATTTGTTTTTGCTAACAAAACACAAAGAATTCCCTTGGGGGATCTAATAAGTGGTAGGAAGGTCAAATATTTCCAAGTAATCTATGTACTTCAATGAGATGCTTAGGTTGAATCAGAACATGTTAACATGAATTTAGGGCTGTTTTATTCAGCCTAGGAAGAGTGATAGAAGAGTGAGATCATTCACTGAGAAACTGTTATTACAGGAGGAACTCATAGCTGCTTGCAAGCTGATATTAGTAAGTTACATTGTTGGCCCAGATTCATGCACTTAATGCTTTAGTCATCCAGTTTCCTCTAAGTCTCCAGATCCCAGTGTTTCACAGATACAAAGAAGATCCCAGGGTTACATTATCTGGTTTTAATTTGTAGAAATCTATCCTTATGCAAATGTATTCTAGAGAGATTAAAAGAGATAAACAATTATGGAAATCCCATTGATTTTTCTATTTGCTCGGTACCAAGTTACACACTAATTCCTTAATCCAAAATTGTTTTGGTGACATCCAGACACCTTGATCAGGAACTGGGTCTGATTTGATAATTGCTCTGAATTTCATAGCTTCCCTCTAAAGATATTCAGTTGCTTGTAAGGTTGGCAAATTATGTCTCTTTCTAAATCATCACTAGCCTATTACTGTGAGAAAAATCTTCATATTTGGATTAAACACACAAACTAATGTTGTTTTTAGTAGTGGTGATTCAAAATATGTTCCCAAAGTGTAATAGTCAAAATCACTTCTCTTTCTTTCCCAGTTCTCCTTTAACTGACAACAGAAGATGAAGAGCATGACACAGGATAATGAGAGCACTGTGTCTGATTTCAACCTCCTGGGGCTCCCCATTCGGGCAGAAGACCAAGGTGTGTACTCTGCCCTGTTCCTGGCCATGTACCTGACAACTGTGCTGGGGAACCTGCTCATCATCCTGCTTATCAGGCTGGACCCTCACCTCCACACCCCCATGTACTTCTTCCTCAGCCACTTGGCTCTCACAGACATATCTTTCTCATCAGTCACAGCTCCAAAGATGCTCATGAATATGCTGACACACAGTCAGTCCATCTCATATGCTGGGTGTGTTTCCCAGGTATATTTTTACATAGCTTTTAGTGATCTCGACAGCTTTCTTTTGACTTCCATGGCCTATGATAGGTATGTGGCTATCTGCCACCCTCTGCACTATAACACCATCATGAGTCAGAACCTCTGTATTCTTCTATTAGTTATGTCCTGGGCCTTATCTTCTGCTAATGCTCTTGTACACACCCTTCTCTTGGCTCGCCTATCTCACTTTAGAAACAATACCATCTCCCACTATTTCTGTGAACTCTCTGCATTGCTGAAGCTGTCCAGTTCAGACACCACCATCAATAAGATGGTCATCCTGCCTTTAGGAACTGTAGTCATTATCTTACCATTTGTATTAATTCTGGTCTCTTATGGCTGCATAGGAGTCACAATTCTGAAAATTCCCTCTATCAATGGAATCTACAAAACCTTGTCCACGTGTGGCTCTCACCTCTGTGTGGTTTCTTTGTACTATGGGGCCATCATTGGACTATATTTTGTCCCCTCATCTAATAACACTAATGACCAGGATGCCATTGTTGCTGTGATATATACTGTGGTCACACCGATGTTGAATCCCTTTATTTATAGTCTCAGGAATCGGGATATGAAAGGAGCGCTGAGAAATATCCTCAGCAGGAGACTGTGTTCACAGTGATAGACATGGAATTCCTCGTTATCATCCTACTTCTTCTCTTCTCCATTTATCTTTTGTTCTGTTGGGAAAATTTCACATGGCTCTCATTTCTTCACTCAGTTATCATTGCAGTTTTGTGCTCTATTAAATCTCTTGCTTCAGCATCAAGCAAGAGGGTTTTCTATAGGCATGTAGGGTTTTCTACAAATATTCTATTTATTATTCTTTTCTTTGCAAATATTCTAATTGTTAATTTATTCATCACTACATGTTTTTGTTAGACAAGTTTGAAGCTTTAATATCAAAGATCTTTTTCCTCTTTGAGGTTGAAAAGTACTCTTCTCTGAGATTTAAAATTTTATTTTTATACTTTGTCTTACCAGATATCAAATGAAAGACATTTATCTTAATATAGCAGATAAATATTCTATGAAAACTTGGCAGTACTCCATTAACATTTATTTATTTTATTTTTCATGTATATTTGTTTTGCTCATATGTATGTCTATGTATAATGTTTGTGCCAAGTGTTAGCACATATCAGTAGCTGGAGTCAGAACTCATGAATCTAGGCTTACAGATGTCTTTAAGCTACCATAGGTGTGTTGGGAATCAAAGTTGGGTTTCCTGGGAGAGCACTCAGTGCTCTTATTCACTGAGACATCCTTTTCTACCCTTACATTTATGTTTCAGTTTTTTTAGTTGACACTCAAAATTAGCAGATATTGATGGCATAGTATGTGTTGTTTATATGCATGTAGATAGTACATAATATTCAAATCAAAGAAAGTATAGTAGTTTGCTCTAATATTTACCATGTCTTAAAAGGAAATTCTTTACTCTAGCCTTTGGGGTAATATATAGAATTTATAATCACTACACAGTGAAAGGTATTTAAACACCTATTTTTTTATACCCAACCATTATTTCGTACCCAGTGACCAACATATGTCTATGTTTCTTTATAATTTTATTTGTAATCTTATCAATTTTCTCAATTTTATATTTGCATTAATGTAGTGCTAACCAGATACTCAATTCATTTTGTTTTTTGACAAGTGCTTGGCCTTATTCACTAATTTAAATGAAACTGTTCTTTGTAAAAAATCAAAACAAGGATAAAATCAAGTCCCATGTGGAACATAAAGGTCCTGAAAAGGAAGAGTGGACTAAGACATCACACCTAGTATCAGGAGTTTGACATTAGCCTCCAGGAGGCACTGGGGTTATATGCAATTTTTGCATGCTAAGAAGGAGGCTCTGCTTTTCTGAGTCAATGATGAGGGATGGCTAGGTAGATATCAGGAAGTCTAATAATCTTATCACTGCCTTCCTGATATCTACCTAGCTATCCCTCATCATAAGTGATGTAAACTACACAAACTGTAGATATTTGTGCTGTATTGTAAATCAATGTGCTTGTATCCATATACCCATAAAAGTTTAATAACAATATTCAACAAAATACACATTAATTTCTAGAAATTTGATAGTACAAAACTAGCATTGTTGTTAATGCTCCTTTCGTCTCTCCTTGGTTGTATTATATTATCATTTGAAGCTAACCAGATTCTTGAATATTTTCAATAATTCCCTTATAGATTACTCCTGCATAGATTCAACATTTTCCTGCGTGGATTACTCCAATTTACCTCATCCTGTTTTGTTTTGTTTTTATAAGAGAAATGGCTTTTTTATTTTTCTTATGTTTCTGGTTTTTTTTTTTTTTGTATCATTGTCTCTGAAAAAACACTCTATATTTTTAACTCTGTTGCAAGACAAAACACCCTTATCTTTCCATTCAATGTGTGGTGGTTTGAATGTTAATGGCTCTGATATGTTCATATTTTTGAATCTATGGTCCCTAATTGGTGGACTTGTTTAGAAAGGATTAGGTGCATGCTTTATTGAAGGAGATCTGGATATCTAGATTTCAAAAGTGGTTCCTCAGAAAATTGGACATAGTACTACCTGAGGACGCAACTGTACTACAACTGGGAATATACCCAAAAGATGCTCCAACCTAAAACAAGGAAACATGATCCACTATTTTCCTAACAACTTATTTATAATAGCCAGAAGCTGAAAAGAATTTAGATGTCCTTCAACAGAGGCATGGGTAAAGAAATTGTGGTACATTTATACAATGGAGTACTATTCAGCTATTAAAAACAATGACTACATAAAATTCTTAGGCAAATAGATGGAATGAGAAAACATCCTGAGTGAGGTAACCCAGTTACAAAGAACACACATGGTATGAACTCACTGATAAATAAATATTAGTTCAAAAGCTCAGAATACCCAAGAAATATTTCACAGACAATATGAAGCTCAATAAGAAGGAAGACCAAATTGTGGATGCTTCAGTCCTTCAGGGACTAAAGGAAAGGCCATCCAGAGACTGCCCCACCTGTGGATCCATCCCATATGCAGCCACCAAACCCAGTCACTATTTCTGGTGCCAAGAAGTGCTTACTGAAAGGAGCCAGATATGGATGTCTCCTGAGAGGCTCTGCCAGAGCCTTACTGATACAGATGAAGATGCTTTTAGCTAACCATCAGACTGAGCACCGGGACCCCCAATGGATGGGTTAGAGAAAGGACTGAAGGAACTGGAGGGGTTTGCAACCCCACAGGAATAACAACAATATCATCCAACCAGACCTCCCAGAGCTGTAGGGTACTAAATCACCAACCAAAGGGTATGTATACATAGAGGGACCCATAGCTACTGCCGCATATTTAGAAGAGGAAGGCATTGTCTGGCATGAATAAGAGGAAAGGCCTTTTATCCTGTGAAGGCTCAATTCCCCAGTGTAGGGGAAGTCAGGGTGATGAGGTGAGAGTGGGTAGGTGTGAGTGGGAGCATCTTCATCGAAGCAGGGGGAGGGGAGAGGGGTTATGGGAGAGGGGGGAAAGTGGATAACATTTGAAATGTAAATACATAAAATATCCAATAAAATTAGAAAAATAAATAAATAAATTAATTAATTAAATAACAATAAAAACAAGAAGAAGAATATAATGTCTTCTCAGCACCTTATGGATCTGTCTCCAATATTGACCATATAGGTGTTCATAAATCAAACCTCAACAGAAACAAGAAAGTTGAAATAGCACATTGTATCTAATCAGACCACCATAGATTAAAGGTGGACTTAACAACAGAAACACAGAAAAGCCTACACTATCATTAAAATTGAACAACTCTCTACTCATTGATCTCTGGCTCAGAGAAAAAAATAAAGAAATTATAGACTTTCTAGAATACAATGAAAATGAAGGCACAACATATGCAAATTAATGGAACACAATGAAAGCAGTGCTATAAATAAATTTCATAGACTAAGATTCTCCACAAAAAAATTAGATGTATCTTATAACAGCAAATTCAAAGTACACCTGAATACTGTAGAAAAAAAAAGAAGCAGGCACAAGAAACAGGAGTCAAAGGTAGGAAATAATCAAAACAGGGCTGAAATTTTCCAGGTAGAAAAAAAGAAAACGAAACAAATAATCAACCAAACCAAGAGATGATTCTTTCAGAAAATTAACAAGACAGACAAACACTTAGCTAATCTTACCAAAAGACAGAGAGACAGTATCCAACTGAACAAAATCAGTTGTGAAAAGGGAGAGATAACCACAGACATTTAGAAAATTCAAAGAATCATTGGGTTTTACTTCAAAAGCCTGCACTTCACAAAATTGGAAAAACTTAATAAAATGGTTGATTTTCTAGATAGATTCAAATTACCAAAGTAAAACCAAAATCAGGTAACCTATTTAAACAACCCTATAATCCCCAAAGAAATGGAAGCATTCATTAAAATCTCCCAACAAAACGAAGAACAGAAACCCTTAAGGCCAGACATTTTTAGTGCAGAATTCTACTAGAATTTCAAAGAAAGATCTAATGCAAATACTCCTCAAATTATTCCACAAAATAGAAAGAGAGTAAACATTGCCAAACTCATTCTACAAACCCATAGTCACATGGATACCTAAACCTCACAAAGACTCAACAGGGGAAGAGAACTTTAGACTAATTTCTTTTTTTAATATTGATGCAAAAATTAACTCAACAAAACACCAGTGAACAGAATCCAGGAACACAATAAAAACATCATATATCATGGTAAAGTAGCCTACATCCAAGGGAGGCAGAGGCAGTACAATATTCAAAAATACATCAAGGTAATTCACCATAGAAACAAACTGAAGAAAAATTTACATGATTATCTCCTTAGATGCTGAAAGGGCCTTTTATAGAATCCAAAACTCCTTTATTAAATGTATTCTAGAGATTGGGGATACAAGACATATTCTTAAACATAATCAAAGCAATTTACCACAACCCAACAACTAAAATCATGCTAAATGGAGAGAAACTTCAAGCAATTCCACTAAAATTAGGGATGAGATAAGGCTGCCCTCTCTCTCCCTATCTATTCAATATAGTACTTGAACTTCTAGCCAGCACAATAGCACACCTAAAGGAGATCAAGGGCATACAAATATGTAAACACATATTCAAAGATATGATAGCATATATTTGGGATCCCAAAATACTACCAGAGAACTCTGCAAAATGAGCTAAAAAAGATAGCTCTCCTTTATATAAATGATAAATAGGCTGAGAATAATTTGGAAAAATAGCACCCATTTTAATAGCCACAAATTACATAATATATCTTGGTATAGCTCTAATAAAGCAAGTAAAAGATATGCCTGACAGAACTTCGAGTCCTGAAAGAACAAAATTAATATCAGAAGATGAAAAGATCTCCCACACCTATGGACAATAGATTAACATAGTGAAAATGTCCATCTTAACTAAAAGCAGTCTACAGGTTAAATGCAGTTCTCATCAAAATTCTAACACATTTTTTTATCAAACTTGAAAGAGCAATTCTCAATTTCATAGGGAAAAATAAAAATCCCAGATCAGCCAAAACAATCCTGAACAAAAAAAAAGAAAAATTGGGAGGAATGACCATCCCTTTCCTCAAACTGTACTACAAAGCCATAGTGATAAAAACTACATGGTTGTGTTACAGTTTCCGACACATTGATCAATGAAATCAAATCAAAGATCCCAAAATAAACCCACACATCTATGGACACTTTACTTTTGACAAAGAACCCAAAAACACACAATGGAAAAAACAGAACTTCTTCAACAAATGGTGCTGATCTAACTGGATGTCTACATATAGAAGAATGAAAATAGATTCATATTTATCAATCTGTACAAAATTCAAGCCCAAGTGGATCAAGGATTTTAAAATAAACATGATACACTGAATCTCATAAAAGAGAAAGTGGGAAATACCTCTGAATATATTGGTACAGGAGACACTTTTCTGAACAGAACACCAATGGTTCAGGCTCTAAGATCAACAATTGATAAATGGAACCTCATGAAACTACACAGCATCTATAAGGCAAAGGGCACTGTCAGTCAATAGAACAAAGCAGCAGCCTACAGATTGGGAAAGAATCTTCCATAGGCTACATCTGACATCTAAATTTTACAAAGAATTCAAGAAGTTTGACAGGAATAACACAAATTAAAAGTGGGGTACAGAGCTGAACAGAGAATTCTCAGCAGACAAATTTTAAATGGCCAAGAAACACTTAAAGAAATGATTAAAATCCTTAGTCTTCAGCAAAATGCAAATCAAAACAACTCTGAGAGTCCATCTTACACCCATCAGAATGGCTATGGTCAAACACTCAAGGAATAGCACATGCTGACAAGGATTTGGAACAAGGGAAACACGCCTCCTTTACTGGTGGGAATGCATACATGTATAACCACTTTGGAAATCAATTTGACTGTTTCTCAGAGAACTGGGAATAGTTCTACCTCAAGACCCAGCTATATGACTCCTGGCAATATACACAAAAGATGCTATACCATCCCACAAAGTCACAACCATGTTCTTAGTAGCTTTATTTGTAATAGACAGAAACTGAAAACAACCTAGACCTAGCTCAACTGAAGAATGGATAAAGAAAATGTGGTACATCTGCATGATGGAATATCGTTTAACTATTACAAACAAAGACATCATGGAGTTTGCAGGCAAATGGATGGATCTTGAGAATATCATCACGTGAGGTACCTCAATTCCAAAAGGAAATTTATGGTATGTACCCACTTATAAATGGAAATTATCTACAAAATACAGAATCTCCATGCTACACTCCACAGACCCAAATAAACTAATCAAGAAGGAAGGTATAAATGAAGATGTTTACCTCTCACATAGAAGGGGGAATAAAATAGTCACAGGAGGCAGATGGAAGGAGGGAACTTGGTGGAAGAGGGCATGGGGAGCCAAATGGGGTCAGGATCAGGTGTGGGGAGAGACAGGAGGGAAGCCAGAGGACCAGACAAATGGGAAATATCATGGGAATCAGGTTTGGGGTGTGGGTGCATCTCAAGAACATTCTAAAGACCAGGAATGGGGAGGCTCCTAGGAGTCAATTGGGGTGACTTTAGCTGGGACTTATAGCAGTGTGTGTATGGAATCTGAAGTGACCACCTCCTGTAGCCAGGCAGGGAGCACAGTGGAGGGATAAGGACACCAACTCACCCACAAAACTTTTGACCCAAGATTTATTCTGTCTATGAGATATACATGGACAAAGATGGAGCAGAAACAGGAGGTATGGCCAACCAGTAACCAGCCCAAATTGAGACTCATAACATAGGAAAGCATCAATCCCTAATACTATTGATTATACTCTTTTAAGCTTTCAGACAGAATTTATTATAACTGTCCTCTGAGAGACTTCAACTAGCAGGTTACTGAAACAGATGCAGAGACTCACTGCCAATCATTGGACGGAGATGGGGACTCTTATGGAACAGATGGGTTAAGGATTGAAGTCCTTGAAGGGGATAGGACCTCCACAGAAAAGTGAACAGTGTCAACTCATTTGGACCTTTGGGGGTTCTCAGAGACTGAACCACCAATCAGGAGGGCCCTAGGTCCTCACACACACACACACACACACACACACACACACACACACACACACACACACACACACACATATATATATATATATATATATATATATATATATATATATATGCAACTGGAGTGAGGACTGTTCTGGCCTCAGAGGGAAAGGCTGCACCTAATCCTACAGAAAGCTGATGTGCTATGTGGGGGATATTCAGGCGTAGTCTCTGTACTCTCAGAGAATAAGGGGTGGTGAGATGGGAGAAGGGACTGTGTGAGAGTGAGTCTTGGAGAGGGGCAGTTACTGAGATGAAAATTATAAAAGAAAAAATAATAGGACTAGAAATAAGAAGGCACTTGTTTTGTGGAAATCTGGGAGGAGTTAGATAGGAAAAAGATATGTGAAGAATCTCACTGTAAACATGAATGAAATTCTCAAAGAAAAAATAATAACCATGTATTGATATCTCTAAAAATACATGTTTTTAGTTTTATGTTTATCAGTATATGTGTAGCAAAAAAGGATACCAATGTGCCCACAAAATTTTGACACCAAATTTGTCCTGTTTAAAAGAAATGCAAGAATGGAACAGAAATGAAAGGAAAGAACAATTGATTCTCTAACAGATAACCTGGGTTCTGTTCTCAGCAATCTCATAGTGGCTCACAAACCCCTGAATCTTCAGTTTCAGGGGATCAGATGCCCACTTCTGGCCTCTTCAGACACTGCATTCTCATAGTACAAATACAGTGATACACACACCACATCAACTTTCTGTAGGGCTAGTTGTATCCTTTCTTACTGAGGGCAGATAAGACAGTCCAGTTGGGGAATGGATTCCACAGGCAGGTGACAGCTTTAGGAACAACACCCACTCTCATTGTTCAGAGGCCTATATGAAGATGGTGTTGTGGATGCAGGAAGTTTCCTCTTCAGGACCCATGTCTCCACAGTTAGGCATCTTGACTAAAGTAACTTTCGGGTTTCTGCCTGTGCCCAGAGCTGAAAGCCAGTCACCAGGAGCACCTACACACCTGAGAGCCTCTTCCATTCTAGGACCAACACTTCTGTGCCAGGCAACCACCTGGAGGCTTCAGGTCACAGAAACCCAGAAGCAGCAATCTGTTCCCAGAACCAGCTGGAAGGAAGCAGGTCTACAGGAGTGCTGATACACTGACCTGCTGGAGGGTTAAGCCATTGTCAGAGACAACAAGACAAGCTAACACCAGAGACAACCTGAATGCAAGAGGCAAGTACAGGAATCTGAGCAACAGAAACCAAGACTACTTGGCCTCATCATAGCCCAGTTCTCCCAACAAAGCAAATACTAGGTATCCAAACACACCACAAGAGCACTATTTGGATTTAAAATCACATTTATGATGATGATGGAGGACTTTAAGAAGGACACAAATAATTCCCTTAAAGAAGTACAGGGCACGGGGTTGGGGATTTAGCTCAGTGGTAGAGTACTTGCCTAGCAAGCGCAAGGCCCTGGGTTCAGTCCTCAGCTCCGAAAAAAAAAAAAAAAGAAATACAGGGCACACAAATAAACAAATAGAAGTCCTTAAAGAGGAAACACAAAAAAATCCCTTAAAATTTTCTCTTAAAAAATTACAGAAAAACACAACCAAACAGGTGACAGAATTGAACAAAACCATCCAGAATTTAAAAATGGAAATAGAAACAACAAAGAAAACAGAAAGAGAGACCACCTGGAGATAGAAAACATGGGGAAAAGATTAGGAGTCATAGATGCAAGCATTATCAACAGAATACAAGAGATAAAAGAGAGAATCTCAGGTACAGAAGTTACCATAGAAAACCTCGACACAACCATCAAAGATAATGTAAAAAGAAAAAAGCTCCTAGCCCACAACATCCAGGAAATTCAGGAAACAATGAGAAGATCAAACCTAAGGATAATAAGTATAGAAGAGAGTGAAGACTGACAAATTAAAGGGCAAGTAAATATCTTCAACAAAATTATAGAAGAAAACTTCCCTAACCTAATGAAAGAGATGCCCATAAACATAAAAGAAGCCTACAGAATACTAAATAGATTGGACAAGAAAAGAAATTCTCCCCATCCCATAATAGTCAAAACACCCAATGCACAAAACAAAGAAAGAATATTTAAAGCAATAAGGGAAAAAGGGTTAAATAACATATAAAGGCAGATCTATCAGAATTATACCAGACTTCTCACCAGAGAATATGAAATCCAGGAGATCCTGAGCAGATGTCACAAGACAACACAAATGTGAGCCCAGGGTACTATATCCATCAAAACTCTCAAGTAACATAGATGAAGAAACCAAGATATTCCATGACAAAACCAAATGTACATAGTATCTTTCTACAAAACAGCCCTATAAAGGATAACAAATAATGGAAAACACCAACAAAAGGAGGGAAACTACACCCTAGAAAAAGCAAGAAAGTAATTTCCTTGCAATGAAATAAAAAGAAGAGAGACATACAAACATAATTCCACCTCTAACAACAAAATAAAGGAAGCAGCAATCACTGTTCCTTAATATTTCTTAACATTATAAAAATATATAGACTAACAGACTGGATATGTAAAGAGGACCCAGCATTTTGCTGCATACAGGAAACACACCTCAGAGACAAAGACAGACACTACCTGAAACTAAAAGGCTGGAAAACAATCTCCAAGCAAAAATCCTTAAAAACAAGCTGGAGTCCACTGGAATATCGAAAAAAAATCAATTCTCAACCAAAAGTTATCAAAAAAGATAAGGAAGGACAATTCATATTCATCAAAGGAAAAATCCACCAAGATGAACTCTCAATCCTAAATATCTATGCCCCAAATACAAGGGCACCTACATACGTAAAAGAAACCTTACTAAATCTCAAATCACACATTGCACCTCACACAATTGTTGGGAGCTATGCCCTTAAAAGCCTCCATTATTGATGTTAATAGTATAGTTAGAGTTAAGTATGACAGGTTCACAGAAAATCCCCAGCCAGCTGCAGAAGACTAATATAAATCTGGTGGTCAGGATGAATAATGATATGACAAAGTTGTGACCTTGTTGAGAAATACATCTGATGTCAGGATGCCCAATGATATGACTTGTAACCTTTCTGAGAAACCAACATCCCGCTGACTAATGATAGGACAAACTTGCAAACTTTCTGAGAAACCAATGTCCTCCTGACTAATAATATGACAAACCTGTAACCTTTCTGAAAAACCAACATCCTGTTGACATCAGCTGACCACAAGAGCTGTGTCCTTGGCCTGTGTAAATGTTTCCCACTTCCCCACTCTCTCTGTTGCTCCTGTTATGGTATAAATTTAGCCTTAGTAAAAAATAAAATTGTTGTTTTGATCAGACTCTTGGCGTTCTTCTTCACATCCCTTGTCCCCCATTCTCTTCCAGGTCCCCTTCCACCCTTGTTGACTCCAGGACAAATGGAGCCCAACGTGCGGCTATTTGGAGGTCCGCCCATGGAGAGACAGGCCTGTCTTCCTTTTCCTTAGAGACTTTGCTCCCATCTTGGAGCCTTTGCTCCCCACTTGGAGCCTTTGCTCACACTCCCCTTTGGCTACTGTGGACCGCCCGACCTTGGTCCAGCTGCTTGGTGTGTTTCTCCCCGGACGACACAGATATCAGTGGTGAGTGATGGAACAGGCGTTCTACAGTCACCTTTTGTGACAGAAGTCAGGGAGTCACTCAGGACACGAGGAATAAAGTTCAGAAAAAAGATTTAAAGAAATTCTTAGATTTTGCCAGAAATATTTGTCCATAGTTCCCCCAGGAGGGAACAATTGATACAAAAGGGTAACACAGAGTTAGTGGCTGTTTTAAAGACTATTATGAGGCTTTTGGCCCTCAAAAATTTCCAGTCGCTGCCTTCAGTTACTGGTCTCTTATTAATGATATCCTTAGGATTATGCCCGCAGCAGCCAGTTCTTACTCCTGTGGTCAAAATGCCCCAGGTTAGGGGGCAGAGGAGCCCGTAAAGTAGTCCCAGAAAGAGTCAGTGAGCAGACTGAGAGGAACTTTGTTTTGCCACACAGAATTTGGTGCAGGCTTTGGCTGTGTTTACCCTAGGATGATATCAGGAGAAAGTCTTGGCACTGGCTCTTCAGCCTACTCCAGCTGGAGGCTGTGGCCAAGGTCAGGATCAATGTTTTCTTTTCCATGGCCCTTTAACCCAGTGAGACAGCTTGGTGAAGGGCTGGGGACTGCTACTGGAGTCCTGGAATTCAGAGGCATGGGGAGGGCTGTAGTTCTATTAAAGGTCAGTATTCCAGAGTTAGGAATCTCTTTATTGGTTGTAAAAGGGAGGGAGCGCAACTCAACTGTGACTCCTGCTTCAGGAATGACAGTGGAAACAGTCCTTATAGCCCCTGGTGAGTCAGGTATCTCTGACTATAGCTTAGTCTCTGATACCCAAGGCTTCAATCTGATCACACCTCCCCCAACTCCCGGGCGGGCTGCCCTTCAATACTCAGATGTTATTTTCTCCTGGTCTCTTGACTCAAGGTTGCCAGGCATGTCTGACAGCCTGGAAGAAACATACCCCCTAAAACAGATGAGCCATAAATTCTTTTGTCAGCTGCTTGGCATCTAGCACCCAGGTCCTAACCATTTCTTCATCCTTTTTCATTAGTTCTTACTCGAAGCCTTGTGATATTTAGAGGCGGGGTCTCTTGTGAGGCAGAGCCACCGAGCTGACACTGAAGGGAGGTACTCCTTAATGGAGAATCTAAGTCTAGAGAGACAGGTGGTAACAGACTCCAGCTGCCCCTCTGCTCGCCTTTCTATTTCACAGGCACACAGCTTGAGCTTATTTTTTGCACTGGCTTTTTTGTCCCAAGAAAGCTTCCTCATTTAGCTGTGTGACTGAATTCTATTTGTCACCTGATCTGGTTGGTTGTTTCACCAGCTCTCACCGAGCCACCTCCTAGCTTTCTTGCCTGGCCCCTTACCCTGTTCTTAAGAATTTTATCACCTAATACACTGCATTGTTTGACATATAATACCTCTTATCCTACTAATATGCATGTCCCAGATTCCCATTGTGAGAGTTCTAATTTTAAAACAAGGGGATGATGCATCCTCCTAAATATTAAATTTACCTCTATGGGTCAAAACCAGGATTGGACACATGGATATATTTGGGGTCTTAGAATGTTCCAATCAGGTGCCTATACAGGGATTATATTCACCATAAAATTGTTAAAAGAACCTGTGCATTCCTATTCCCTGGCTTCTGGGCACTCACCCCAAGAAGGAACCCATGGAGGCGCTGAACAAGGTTCAGGGAGCATGCAACTTCATCTACAGCCTGCACTCCACTGAGAGGAGCTGCTTGCTCAAAGAGCTGCACCACTTTGGGCCCATTGCCATCACACAAGAAAAATTAGAACCTCTACCACCCACTCCAAGACTGCTGAGATATGTATTCTTCTACAATGCGATACCTTTCATAGGGTTTGGCTTTTTGAATAACACCATTATAATTGTTGCAGGAACCCAAATTGAATTGTCTATTTTGGAAATTTCAACAGTGGCAGTCAATATGTTAACTTTTCCTTCTATGTATAACATATTATTTAACTTTCAGTCATTGATACTGTACTGTACTGAGTTGGGGTTTGCTTATTTCTGACATAACATGCAATGGGATACCTTTTAATGTCTTTATATTTTTCTGATGGTTATAATTCAATGCTGATGTTTCTCCAAATTATTTAAGAGGTTTAATATTAGTTAAAATTGTGGTTCCCTGCTGGATGGCATCCCTTCTATGATATTTCATGGTAAACATTTACAGTCATATAAATTCATTCAATTTTTAAACTTCCATATCTATCCAAAATGGAGCAGTGTTTTAAATATATTGGCTATTTTAATTTTGACTCACACTGTCTTTAAGAGTCAGAGGTTAATCAGAAAGAACAATTGTCTTGCCCCCTTTTTACATAAACCATAGATGCTAACAAGTATACTTATTTCTGATTGGCTTTTTACCTTTAATTTTCCAACTTTGAGCAATCACAGTGAATTCTGGTTTGTGAAAGAAAGGTAGTGCTTGGATACTTCCTGTGTCTTAGAATAGGGTTAAAGTGAGCATAAAAAAGGTCAGAGAAGTCTTAGAAAAGAGAAAATGAAAAAGAGAAAAAAGTGAGAACTGGTATCAAAACTGGTTCTCCACCTTCCATTGGTTGTCCACCCTGCTTCTCTCTCTGTTGGGACCCCTAGTAGGTCTTCTTTTGCTTATATATTTTGGCCCTTGGACATTTAATTATTTAACCAGCTTTGTTAAACAACAGATAATTAATATATCAGCAAAACCTATTCAGATATATTATCATAGGCTAGCCATGGACGATGTCTTTGACGAGGGCCAAGCTCACCTACACATCTCCTCCCAGCCCAGGCAAGGACATTTTTGTCTTTCAGCCAAATGAGGCCAACATTTTTTTCTGCCTGCTGCCCTGATGCCTTTGATGAAACATCAACAAATAGTCACCCCTGCGTGCTGACCTAGACAGTCAATGATGGGTAAGAGAGTGATATATTCACGAATAAAAGGTCTAAGGCAGGAGGGTTGCGATTAGCTGCTGCCTTATCTCATACAGACCCTGGCCACAAAATGCTCTTGGCCATGTGACAAATATCCCTCCAACCTAAGACAGACACAGTTCCTGAAGGGTTCATCCCAGGACAGCACGGCCATTTTCATTTGATTATAAGGAAGGGGAGATGCCGAGAGTTATGCCCTTAAACCCTCCATTATTGATGTTAGTAGTATAGTTAGAGTTAAGTATGACTGGGTTCATGGAAAATCCCCAGCCAGCTGCAGAAGACTAATACAAATCTGGTGGTCAGGATGAATAATGATATGACAACGTTGTGACCTTGTTGAGAAATACATCTGATGTCAGGATGCCCAGTGGTATGTCCTGTAATCTTCCTGAGAAACCAACATCCTGCTGACCAATGATATGACAAACCTGTAACCTTTCTGAAAAACCAACATCCTGTTGACATCAGCTGACCACAAGAGCTGTGTCCTTGGCCTGTGTAAATGTTTCCCATTTCCACGCTCTCTCTGTTACCCCTGTTATGGCATAAATTCAGCCTTGGGAAAAAATAAAATTGTCGCCTTGATCAGAATCTTTTCTTGGCATCTTTATTCACAACTCTTGTCTCCCATTCTCTTCCAGGTACCCTCTGCACCCTCGTTGACTGCCCTACTGCTCTGGGACACACAATAATAGTAGGAGATTTCACCATCCCACTCTCATCAATGGACAGATCATAGAAACAGAAATTAAACAAAGATATAGAGAAACTAAGAGAAGTTATGAACCAAATGGACTTAACAGATATTTCTAGAATACTTCATCTCAAAACAAGAGAACCCCATGGACTAAGGCTGTTCTTCAATAACAGCAACAAAAATGGCAGAAAGCCCACATATACATGGAAGTTGAATAACAATCTACTCAATTATAACTTGGTCAAGGAAGAAATAAAGAAAGAAATTAAAGACTTTTTAGAATTTAATGAAAATGAAGGAACAATGTATCCAAATGTATGGAATACAATGAAAGCAGTGCTATGGAGATAACTCATAGCTCCGAATACCTCCAAAAAGAAACAGGAGAGAGTATATATTAGCAGCTTGATAACATACCTAAAATCTCTAGGAAAAAAAGTAGAAATATACCCAGGAGAAACAGAAGGCAGGAAATAATCAAAGACAGGGCATAGATCAAGCAATTAGAATCAAAAGGAACTATACAAAGAATCAACAATACCAGGAGCTGTTTCTTTGAGAAAATTAACAAGATAGACAAAACTTTAGCCAGACTAAGCAGAGGGCACTCAGAGTGTATCCAAATTAACAAATCAGAAATGAAAAGGGAGACATAACAACAGAATCTGAAGAAATTAAAAACTATCATCAGATCCCACTACAAAAGCCTAGATTCAACAAAACTGGAAAATCAGGAAGAAATGGACATTTTCTAGAAAAATACCAGGTATGAAAGTTAAATCAGGATCAGATAAACCATCAAAACAACCCCATATCTCCTAAAGAAATAGAAGCAGTTATTAAAATTCTCTCAACCAAAAAGGTCCAAGACCAGATGGATTCAGTGCAGAATTCTATCAGACCTTCATAAGGTGTGATACCAATGCTGTCCAAACTATTCCATAAAGTAGAAACAGATGGAGCACTACCCAATTCCTTCTATGAAGCCACAGTTATTCTAATACCTAAACCACAGAAAGATCTAACAAAGACAGAGAATATCTGACCAATTTCCATTATGAATATTGATGCAAAAATACTAAAAAATTATTGTAAACAGAATCCAAGAACATATCAAAATGATCCTCCATCATTATCAAGTAGGCTTCATCCCAGGGGTTCAGAGGTGGTTTAATATACAGAAATCCATCAACATAATCCACTGTATAAACAAACTCAAATAACAAAACCACAAGATCATTTCATTAGATGCTGAAAACCATTTTACAAAATGTAATACCCCTTCATGATAAAAGTCCTGGAAAGATCACAAATTCAAAGTCCATACCTAAACATAGTAAAAGCAATACACAACAAAATAATAGCTAACATTAAACTAAATGGATAAAAACTTGAATCAATCCCACTAAAATCAGTGAGTAAACCAGGGTGCCCAATCTCTCCCTACTTATTCAATATAGTACTCAAAGCCCTAGCCAGAGCAACTGAACAATGAAAGGAGGGCAAAGGGATACAAAAAGGAAAGAAAGAAGTCAAAATATCACTCATGCAGATGATGTGATAGTATACTTAAGTGACCCCAAAAGTTCCACCAAAGAACTATTAAGCCTGATACATGACTTCAGCAAAGTGGCTGGGTATAAAATTAACTCAAACAAATCAGTAGCCTTCCTCTACTCAAAGAATAAACAGGCTGGTAGAGAAATTAGGGAAAAACCCCCTTCACAATAGTCCCAAATGACATAAAATACCTTGGTGTGATTCTTACCAAGCAAGTAAGAGATATGTATGACAAGAACTTCAAGTCTCTAAAGAAAGAAATTGAAGATCTCAGAAAATGGAAAGACTGCCTATGCTCATGGGTTGGCAGGACCAATATAGTAAAAATGACCATTTTGCCATACACAATCTACAGATTCAATGCAATCCCCGTCAATATTCCAACTCATTTCTTCAAAGAGTTTGAAAGAGCAGTTTGAAAATTCATTTGTAAAAACAAAATACCCAGGATAATGAAAACTATCCTCAACAATAAAAGAACTCCTGGGAGCAATACTATCCCTGACCTCAAGGAAATTTACAGAGCATTAGTTCTAAAAACTGTATTGTATTGGTACAGAGACAAGCAGGTAGATCAGTGGAATAGAATTGAACACCCAGAAATGAACCCACATACCTTTGATCATTGACAAAGGAGCTCAAACCATCCAATGGAAAAAAGAATTTTGAACAAATTGTGCTGATTCAACTGGAGGTCAGCATGTAGAAGAATGAAAATCGATCTATTCTTATCAGTCTGTACAAAGCTTAAGTCCAGTGGATCAAGGACCTGCACATCAAACCAGATATACTCAAACTAATAGAAGAAAAAGTGGGGAACAGTCTCGAACACATGGGCACTGGGGAAAATTTCCTGACCAAAACATAAATAGCTTATGCTCTAAGATCAAGAATCGACAAATGGGACCTCATAAAGCTGCAAAGTTTCTGCAAGGCAAAGGACACTGTCATTACAACAAAATGAAAAACAACAGATTGGAAAAAAAGATCTTTACCACTCATACATCTGATAGAGGGTTAATATCCAAAATATACTAAGAACTCGAGGAGTTAGACTCCAGAGATGCTAATAACCTTATTAAAACTGGGGAAACAGAGCTAAACAGAGAATTTTTAGCTGAGGAATATTGAATGGTTGTGGAGTACCTAAAGGAATGTTCAACAGACTAAGTCATGAGGGAAATGCAAATCAAACCACTTCTGTGATTCTACCTCACACCAGTCAGAATGGCTAAGATAAAAAACTCAGGGGACAACAGATGCTGGCTGGGATCATTCCTCTTTCTTTTCCATTTTTGGTGGGATTGCACACTGGCACAACCACTCTAGAAATCAATCTGGAGTTTCATCAGAAAATTGGACATTGCATTACCTGAGGATCCAGCTATTTCTCTTCTGGGCATATACCCAAAAGACGCCCCAAAACAACAAAAACACATGCTACATTCATAGCAGCCTTATTTATAATAGCCAAAAGCTGGAAATAACCCAGATGCCCTTCCACAGAGGAGTGGTTAAAGAAAATGTGATACATCTATATAATGGAGTACTACTCAGCTATCA
This sequence comes from Rattus rattus, assembly GCF_011064425.1. Lineage (NCBI taxonomy): Eukaryota > Metazoa > Chordata > Mammalia > Rodentia > Muridae > Rattus > Rattus rattus. The sequence goes on from NC_046158.1 coordinate 14,484,415, forward strand.
AAAACAATGACCTCACAATGGTAGAACTAGAAAATATCATTCTGAGTGAGGTAACCCAATCACAGAAAATCACAAAAGGTATACACTCACTGATAAGTTGAAATTAGCCCCAAATCTCGATTTTCCCAAGATACAATCCATAAACCACATGAAGCTCAAGAAAGATGACGAAAATGCAGATGCTTCAGTCCTTCTTAAAAGGTGGAACAAAAATATTCTTAGGAGAGTATATAGAGGCAAAATTTGGAGCAGAAACTGAAGGAATGTCCATTCAGAGCCTGCCACACATGGGTATACAGCTCATATATATATACAGTCACCAAAACTAGATGAGATGGTGAAGCTAAGAAGTGTATGCTGACAGTAAACCGATATAGATGTCTCCTGAGAGACACAGCTAGACCATACCAAAGACAGAGGCGAATGCTACCAGCAAACCACTGAACTCAGAATGGGACTCCTGTTGGTATAATTAGAGAAAGAATTGAAAGAGTTGAAGGTGCTTGCAACCCTATAAGAACAATAATGCCAACCAACCAGAGCTCCTATGGACTCAACCACTACCCAAAGACTACACATGGACTGTCCCATGTCTCCAATTGCATATTAGCAGAGGATGGCCTTGTTGGGCCCCAATGGAAGGGAAGCCTTTGGTCCTTCCAAGTTTGGACCTCCAGTGTAGGGGAATGTCAGGGGGATGTGGGAAGGGGGTGGATAGGGAAGGGAACACCCATATAGAAGAAGGGAGGAGAATGAGATAGGGGGCTTATATCCGGGAAATTGGGAAAAGGAGTAACACTTGAAAAGTAAATAAAATATCCAATAAGAAAAGAAGAAAGAAAGAAATGTAAATAAGAAGGAAAAAAAGACTATACATGGACTGACCCATGGCTTCAGCTGCATATGTAGCAGAGGTTGGCCTTGTTGGGCACCAGTGGAAGGAGAAACCCTTAGTCCTGCCAAGGTTAGACCCCTCAGTGCAGGGGAATGTTGAAGGTGAGGGGTATGGATGGGAAGTGAAACACCCTTATAGAAGAAGGGGGGGGCGGGGATCAGATAGGTGGCTTATCTCAGGAAACCGGAAAGGGAATAACATTTGAAATGTATTAAATAAAAGAAATGTAAGTAGAAAATAATCAATTAAAATTAAGAAAATACAACCAAAATGAAAAGTAACATTATCCCCAAATTAAGTGGTGGTGGGAAAGTATAGATAATGCATGCTACTGTGCCACCGCCAGTAACAAGGATTTTTTTTTTTTTTTTTTACAAACTAATTGATAGAACATATGAACAAGCATATTAACATGTGCATAATTTGATTTAAAAATTACACTAGAATTCTTGTCCTTTGTAAATAGCAGAATAATTTTTTAAGAATATATTTATAGTATATTTTCCATGGTGATAAAATAAACAGAACGATGGACTGTTGTTAGAAAAAAAAGATGGAGTTTCTTATTCCAAAAGATTTTGTTTCCCATTCCCCTGGTAACTAGAAGGCTCAAACATGGGATTTCCTGAAACTTATCTAATCTCATGAAAGCATTTAATAACAGGGTTATGTCTTTTTGACTCAGTTAACTCAGGCCTGAATGTATTGGTGACCAGAAAGGATTTGACCATCATATTTTAGGGTTGGTCAAGGTTCTCATTGTTCAGTCCTTGTGCTGTCCCTGGAGTTTGGGTAGGGGCCTCATCACCTCCTTCTGGTCTGTGTCATCTTTAACTGCAAATGAGTCTGTGATTCCAGATTGCAGTCATATTGACCTCCAGGGCAATGGGAAGGACCCTTCTAATGAGGCTCTAATGGGGAAGTGTTTTATAGAGAAAGTACAATGTTTAGGCCAAACATGTTTATGAACCTATTGGACACCGTTAAGATTGCCTAGCTATTATGGATCCTAGAACTAAGTGATGACCTCTGCCTGTGCATTAAGAAAAATGGGGAGGGGTGGTATCCTGAATATGATTTTAAAAGGGATGAGATCCATCTGGTAAGGTGTCTTAATTAGGATTTTACTGCTATGCACAGATTACCATGACCAAGGCAATTCTAATAAGGACAACATTTAATTGGACCTGGCTTGTGGGTTCAGAGGTTAGTCTATTATCATAAAGGTTCAGAAGCATGGTGGTGTCCAGGCAAGCATGGTGTAGGAGAAGCTGAGAGTTCTACATCTTGTTCTGAATGCAAACAGAAGATTAGCTTCCAGGCAGCTAGGACGAGGGTATCAAAGTCCACACCCACAGTAGGACACATACTCCAACAAGGCTATACCTATTAATAGTGCCACTCTCGCAGACAAATATATACAAACCACCACATAAGGGGAGTTTAATACAGGGTAGAGAGCAAGGGCAGAGAGTTAATTCAATTATTGTCACTCTCTTAGGTCAGTTAATTAAATTCTCTTTTAGGGTTTTGTTTATTTTCTCTACCCACCTTTAACTCTGGGATCTATAGGTACAATAAATTTTCCAATCAATCCCCAGAATATTGGCTAGTCTCTGATTTACCTAGGATATAAATGCTGGTCCACTGGTCTATTGTCTGATTCTATCATCTGAGGAAGTCCATACTTTCTCAGTATGTCTTCTACGAGTTTCTTTGTCATCATGGATGTAATTTTATCCTCGGTGGGAAAAGCCTCAGTCCAACCTGAAAGCTATCTATAACCATCAGTAAATATTTATATCTAAATTTTTCTGTTTTTAACCTCTGTCTGTCTGCCTTACATTGGACTCTGGGCTATTTGTTTCTGAGCCTATTATCAAGTTTCTTATTAGCCACCATACTATTTAGCTGGCAGGCTTTATAGATTTTAACAATCTCAACTACCTTTGAGTTTGATATTAGCAAATCCTGTATTCTCTGGATGTCTATGTGGGAAGGGCAGTGGATCTTCTGAAGTATGTATAATCTCATTTCTTCTGGCACAATGAGTTCATAATCTGCTGTTCTTTACCATCCACCATAACACTGGGTCATGTGCAAAATTCTAGTCCAGGCATTGTCATCTTTTGAATACTTAGAGTGGTCAAGGAGCATAGAACCCCCTGGATATAGAGAAGTCAAAGACAAGAAAAAATGTTGGCCTCTTAAACTGGGTTCTTCCCTCTATGTTGTCCTGAGTAGTGGATGATGGCCAGCTTCTTAGGCCCTCATAGAGGCCCTAGAAGGGAGTTTTAAAAAATTTTAACAATCTTTCCTCTTGCTGTAATAAGCCCCTTCCCTATAAGTAGGCCGTTGGAGTGGAATGGCAATAAAGTCATTGTGTCTTTTCTCAGCTCTACTGACTTGGTTAGAGTTATCAGTTCAACTTTATGGGAAGACATTTCTGCCAGGAGTAACTCCACTTATATTATCTCAGTGTTTGAGATCACCACTTACCCAGCATACCTCTATCTTGAATGAAGCTGTTGTCATTGGTGAACTATATCTATGAATCGATTAGAGGGGTATCCTGAAGATCTGGTATGGTCCCATGAACATGGGCCAAAATATTTGAGCAGTCATGTAGAGGTCCATTGAGGTCTGTGTCAGGTAGCAGGGTAGCTGGGGGCATTTAAGAGGAGAGACTAGTAATGAGTCATTCTGGCATTGGTGATGGCCAGGCTTTGGCCCAGTGATAATTTGTCAGCATCTTAACCAGGAAGGCCATAGGCTCAGTGATGCGGCAATCTCTGGCACCTGGGTCACAGATCTCTCATTGATAAAAAAATAAAAGGGCATAGTCACTTCTGGCAACCCCAGAGCTGGTGTAGAAATTTCTTTCTGTCCTTGTAAAGACATCTCTCACCTTCTTTTCATATATATCTACCAGATCAAGGGAGGTTCCTATGGTTAGTACAAGAGGGATTCTTAGTGCAGGCTTGATAGTCCAAATTTCCAAAGGCCTCCAAGGTATCCTGGGTCTCTTCTGGCACTTTTGTTTGGTTTCTGCTGCCACCAGGATCATTTATAAAGTGTTGGAAAGACTTTATCTTCATGTTTTAGCAAGACAAAATGTTTTATTAATTATAAGGAAGGTGTTGGGTTTCCCCTCTGTTTTTTAGATTGCCCTAGGCATTTTTTTTAACTGGGAGCAGTTTTGATCATTAGGATCCCCTTAACTCTTTTTCTAGAAGTCATTTGTTTTAGACATCTCCTATAGAGATAGGCCACTGGCCCAGCACCAGGGCCTGATTAAGCTGTATGTTTCTAGAAACTGTATGTTTTAGATGTCTCCTACAGTCCTCTGGTTTGACCAGACTGCCAATGGGATCTTTCAAAAGTCTCAAGTCTATTGCCTCTGCTTTTTCTACCTGTCTTTTCAACACTTTCTCTTTTATTAAACATATTCTATGCCATTAAGTCTCTCAGACTCGTTTCTCTTAATCTCTCAACCCTCTGGAGGTTTTCCTTTTTTTGTTTTGTTTTTGTTTTTTGTTTGTTCATTTGTTTGGTTTTGGTTCTTTTTGTTTTTTTTACTTAATATCTAGTGCTGCCTGGTTAATAAAAGCTAGAGATATTGCTGTTTTCACTTTGAAATGTCTCTATGACCCTTTCTAAGAAAGCTGTAGAACTATTTTTATTTCTCTTACTAATATCTTATTTATCTTTAGCCAAGTTGGTGGGCTACTTTACAACCACTTTGAGATTTTTCAGTCTGGTTGGATTCCCCCATGGGGCCAGAAGAAATTCTGCAAAAGCTGTTGGTAGTCATCCCAAGCGGACTGATGCAAAGGACTGTCTTTAAGAGATCGTTTACTGAAAAGGAGGAGTTCTGAATTTTCCAGTTATAAAGGTCACTATTGGCAGAGAACCAATAGTGATGAAGTTGGGTTCTTTTATTATTGACCAGCTCTGCTGCTCACAAAGGCAGGATGACAGACTCAGGCTTAGGAGTCAGCCCCTGGCAGTTTTGTGTCCCTGCAGCAGGTCTTCCTTCCTGTGCCCTCAAAGCAGTTGTTTATGACAGAGCTGCTGTTCTGCCTGAAGGGTTGAATAAGGTAGGTATGCATGTTGTCTAGGAAGCAAATTTTTCCTAACGATGACAGAAAGGGCCTGTCTCCTAGCTTTAACATAGTGGAGTTGAAGGCATCTGTCCCATGTTAAATGTCCATCAGAAAGTCACCCAGTAGCATAGACAACAAAAACAAAATAGCAACAAAATAAATTCCAAGCACTCTGCACTGCAACATGACACCTTAAAAACAACCAGAAGGTGGTGATCATATACAAGAAAAGAAACTAGTCCCTTCCTCTTTGTCAGGGAGAAATAAAATTTATCAGATTAGTGAGGTGCTCTTGGCTATCAGAGCCCATGCTTGCCCCAGACCAGGACTCAGAATTTTGTCTTTCCTGAGTGGCCATGGTCCCCTAGCACATCTTTCTTAACTGCTTCTGGCCATGAATACAGATTTAAGGTGGCAATGTCTGGGTAGGGAGACAGAGGTGGGACTTTTAGGATTCCTGGGAAGGTATTGAGTTAGAAGGAAGTGAGGATTCTGCCATGACAAGGGTCTAGGAGACAGACCATGCTGGAAAGTAGAGGAGGGAGAGACAGTCAACATGTAGGTACAGGGAGAAAACAGCTCCAGGAGAGCTGCTCAGCACTGTCCAGGGCAGCAAAGATAAATTATAGATTTAGTAAGTTTTACTCAGGAATATCAGAAGGGAGTGTGTGTTAGCCACTTGGAGCTAGGAAGTGACCTAGCTGTTGAACTACTTAAGACTTATTAAAAATAACGCTACACGTCTGTCTTTCATTTGTGGATCCAAAACATTTGGGAAGGTGATAAGAAGCATGTGCATAGCCAATGGGGAGTTTAGAGTGAATTAACTATCTACTACTACAGGGTAGAGCCCACAGCTTATAGGTTAGCTGAGGAGAAAATCATAATTAGCCGCTATAGAAAATCTGAAACAGCTCCATATTCCACACCTGGGATTAAAACAAAAACCTATTCTTTTTTGAGGTACTTTCTAGGGGTCAGGTGTGTCAAGATAGAGCTAAATATCTTCCACCCAGTCACTCCAGTCAGGATCTCATTGAAGTGAACCATGTATGCAGCAGTTATACTTTATATAATAAACACGTCCACAGAAAAAGGTGCTGATGTTCTGCATGAAGAGTAGAAGGGATATCTGGTCCAAATGAGTGGTGTGTACAACAAACATGACTTTCCCCCATGAAGCAATGTGCCTTGATCCATAGCATACTGTGTTTGATGTTGAGTGTTGGCTATTTTTGTTATAGACTGAAGAGATCTGGACAGATGAAGTACAAGTCTGTTCAAAGATGTATTGTGGATGCCAACTACATTACTGTATAAAAAAAGAGTAGAAAATGAGATTTCTGAACTGACAGATACTACTGTGTATTGCTTTGAGGGGGGCAAAAGCTGGTAGAATCCTAAAGCTTTTCAATTTTTCTAAAGAATGACATCTACCAATATGTTATCAGAAATTCCTTAAACAAAGAAGGTTCAAAAGCATCCAAGATTCAGAATTTTGTTATTCCACATATCCTACAACACAAACACCAATGTATTGCTCTGAAGAAACAGTATACTTAAAAAATGAAGAAGTTGAGGCAATACATACTGTAGGACTTGATAATAAATCTACTCACATCATGACATTCAAAAAGTAGACAGAACAATGCACGAGGAGGGGAGAGAAGGGGGGAGGTGGAGAGAACATAAAGCTAAGGAATGAATCATATTCTTCAAAGGTATTTCTCCAGTGTCCTATGCTTCAAATTATGTAAGTCCTCCACTTTCTATCCCTTCCTAGGGCTTATTCACATTATGATTTCATTCACTAATAGGCTCAGAGTAATTATGATGTAACCGCATCTCAATCATTGGCTCATCGAGCTGAAGACAAAGTAAATAATTAGTCTTTTGGGGGACATTTCATATCCCAAAAAACAATAATGAAGTTTAGGGCTGGAAAATATAAATTTCAGGACTGGACACAAATTCCCTTTAAAAAAACATACACAGAATTTTTTTGTTTGTTTTATTTTGCTTTATTGTGGCAGAACTTTCTTCTATAATCACAGTCCCTCCAATTCATGCTTGTTATAGCCTGTAATAGACTCCCCAGTTTTATTATTCCATGAGTCCCATGAGGAGCTATTGACTGCTGGTGGCTTTGGGGGCAGGGCAAATCGTGGTTGAGTTAAGCGAGTTTAGTGTGTAGCTTCTACTGTCCCACTAGGCTATAGCGGATGGTGCCACACACTGGAGTACATGAACAACACAAATTTAACCTGGGTTATAAAATAACAAAAATAGAGGACACAAAGTAGGAAAGGGTGGGAGTGAATCTAAGAGGAGTTAGAGCACAGGATTGGAGGGGAGGACCAATATTATCAAAATGCATAGGATGTATTATTGAAGTCTCAAGGTATCAATAAGACTATTATGTTTGAGTAAAATATCATAGATTTTTTAACTTAGATTTCCATATTTTTGCTGATATGAACTAGAGATATATGGACTAATTTGGAATGAATTTTGTATGGGGCTAAATGGAAAGTTTTACTGATAGCTATCCTCTAGATATGTGAGAACTGTATCCATGTAACACAAATCCCACTGATTTTGAAGAAAACTCTGAGATTTATAGGGACTTCCACTATTCCCATTGGTCTGAGTGACAATGATATACAAGCATCTCACACTTTTAATTCAGAGTGAAAATTTTAGTGTATTTTTGTCATTGTTAGAGTGTCATGTGGTTCCAAATATTGGTTAGCACACTCAGTCACAAGCTCAGTTCATAAGACTCTCTGTCATTTTCCCCAAGATAAATAAGATGCTAAAGATATTTGTGGACCAAAAAGTTCCTAGTGGCTTCCGTGTTACTTTTACCTTTATTCCTCCATGGATAAACAAACTCTCCTTTACTACTTCAACAGCTAATTGTGCTCCCCAAGGAGACAATGGAAACTTAACAATTATAGCATGCCTTAAATTTAGACTCAAGATGGCAGTGTTATCCCTTGGGGTCCTCTCTGTATCTTGTAAAATTAGAGTTTGTACCAAATTCTCAAGAGCTGCAGGCAAATGTTTATCAGTATATCTAACTTTGTTTTGTTCTGAGCTGATGAGGCTTCTGACCGCCACCATGGAATGTTCTGTCCCTTAGAGATGCTACTTATTATTCTGTCTCCCATGCCTTCTAGAGAGAAATGGAGGGACCGTCTCATTCCTTGAAGTTGAAGGTATCTGATTTTATCATCTAAGGGGATATGTCAAAGTAGGAGTAGGGAGAGAATTTGCATTCAGTCATGTTAGTGTATTGCTTAAGTGTATAACTCTATTGTGTACTACTATCCTTAGGCTCTATTTTGACACACCATGGTCCTATGCAGAGTTTTTGTCATGAATTCAGTATTTATCTAAAGTTTGAACGGAGAGGATAGCACAGTATCTCCATGTATAACACTTTATCTCATATTCATACAGTACTTAATTCAGGAGAAAAGAGGGGTATATAGTTTTTCTTCAACCTCCATTAAGTCTTGCTAGGTTTCTTTCAAATTTTGTGGCCAATCTCTTTACCTGTATCTATATTCACTGACACACTCAGGTGTACCAATGAATATATTGTATTGAAATGGCTGCAGCAACCACTGTTCACCTCCCTTTTATACCTGGTTTTGCTGTAATTCTCTTCTACTCACTAAACAGTATAATGTTTAAATCTAGATATTTCTTTTCTCAAAACTTTTCTTGCATGTACAAATGCTTTGAGAAGAGAACTAAAACTTTCTATTCAAGCATGAAGAGGGGAACAATAATAAATGAAATATTAGAAATATGACAAAGTAAAAGATCACTTAAGACACATTATCAAAAGAAAATTGGATTAAAACCAATGAGAGTGGAGAAGGTTATTTGATTACATTAGACAGGGACGAAGGGCTTCCTCAGGAGATTCTGGTATAGCTAGAGAAGCCAGATATTTCCTGGTATCCTATAAACCGTAAAGGGCATCATTGACCTTAGTTTGAGAGAATGCACACAGAAGAAAACTTGAGACAGGAATTTTTTTATACCTATCTCATGAAAATGTCTTTAAAGAGAGTGACAGAAAGCTGAAATTGTTGGAGTGGGGAAGATGCGAAGGGCATGTACAAGGCACATCATGTGTTCTTTCAAGATATTAACATAGATCTGGGCCTTTAACTCTCTAAATCATATATTAGAGCATCATAGCTATCCATTAGGTTCTTTGAGTTACAGTACAGACCCAGATATGCTTCTAGAACTAAGATGAGCATCAAGAGGCTAGCAAACCATTCTATATCACTGACTAGCTTTGCTATTGATGACTCATCTGATTTTTCACCTCACTCCATACATCAGAATACCTTTAAGGATTCTTAGACTTCTCAAAGCTGATCTTTCTTTATCTGATAATTGTTATATTTCAGGTTCCTCAAATGTATGTTAAACTGGTTTCTATGTCACCAACCTTCATTTAACATTCTGAAAGTTTGATATTTTTAGAAAATATGAATACACTAAAAACATTTACATCGCTGTGCCTTAATCGCAATGCTTCCCATTCTCACATTGCTGTGATTATTTTCATCTTGAGCAGAAGATGAAGAGCACAAGGAACCAGAGCAGTGCATTTGAGTTCATCCTCCTGGGGCTCCCCATCCGACCAGAAGAGCAAGGCATGTACTATGCCATGTTTCTGGCTACATACCTGACCACAGTGCTGGGGAACTTGCTCATCATTCTGCTCATCAGACTGGATTCTCACCTCCACACCCCCATGTACTTCTTCCTCAGTCACTTGGCCTTCACGGACATCTCTTTCTCATCAGTCACAGCTCCAAAGATGCTGATGAATATGTTGATACACAGTCAATCTATCTCATATGCTGGGTGCATTTCTCAGGCATATTTTTTCTTATTTTTTGCAGATCTTGACAGCTTTCTTCTGACCTCCATGGCCTATGACAGATATGTGGCCATCTGCCATCCCCTACACTATACCAGAATCATGAGTCAGAGTGTCTGTATCTTACTAGTTATTGCATCCTGGTTTTTATCTTTTGCTGGTGCCCTTGTGCACACTCTTCTTCTAGCTCGTCTCTCTTTCTTTAGAGGTAACACTCTCCACCATTTCTTCTGTGACCTGTCTACCTTAATTAAGCTGTCTAGCTCAGATACATCCATCAATGAGCTGGTCATCCTTGTTGTAGGATCACTGGTCATTACTGTGCCATTCATATGCATCCTGGTTTCATATGGACGCATTGGAGCCACTATCCTGAGAACTCCCTCCATCAAGGGAATCTGCAAAGCCTTGTCCACATGTGGCTCTCACCTCTCTGTGGTTTCTCTCTATTATGGAGCTATTATTGGGCTATATTTTGTCCCCTCATCAAATGACACTAATGACAAGGATGTCATTGTAGCTGTGATGTACACTATGGTCACACCAATGTTGAATCCCTTTATTTACAGTCTGAGGAATCGGGATATGAAAGGAGCTTTGAGAAATACATTTTCAAGAGTGACTTTTTCCATGTAATTAGCTTTTTCTGCTGTACAAGTGAAGTTGCAATCTCCCCACTATCTAAAGGGTCCTCTCCTATGAGAAGTGCTGTTTCTTAGTGATTTGGGGTATTTTCTGGCACACTTTACAGCACATATAGCTTTTAATCACCCCTTTTATGTATTTCATTTTCTTTTTTCCCTTTTCTTGGTCTGGTTTATCCTGATAGTCATGCACAAGTTTTCTTCACAATCTTAACTACACATTTTTCTTTTTATATAGAACCCTTTGCCTAAAATTGCAATTTAATGTACTCATTAATTTCCTTGTTTTATTTTTAATCAGTTTTAATCATTTTAATCATTTTTAGCAAAGATTGTTTTCTCCTAATATTTCCTAATATTTCTCCTTTCTGTTAATATTTCTCAAGGTTGTTTAATTCATGACATCGTGTGTGTTTAATTTTATAATTTAGCTAGAGTTTTCAAAAATAACTTTATTTCAAACTGTAGATATCTTTTCATGTTATTTCCACCTATTTATTTTTATTTCAATTTACATCACAAGGTGTATAAATACTACATACCTTGTATTGTTTCTTTATATTCATAGAGTTCATATTTTCAAATCATTTAGATTATGCTTAATTTCTCATTTTCATATGGAAAATAGGAATCTTTTTCTTGTCATCTGGAAAAAACACAGTATTTTTGTCTCATTTTCCAGAATCATTATCCTACCATGTAATCAGAAGTAATTTTTCAATTTAACTATTCTCTACCCTTCGAGCAACCTCCCTCTGACTCTTGTCCCTATATGTGTACTTTCTGTTCTATCCCCAACACGTTTTATCTGTATTACTGTAAACAAAGCTAGTATATAACTCTTTTCCCTCTAAGTTTCTGAGTGTGTTCTCATATTGAAATTGGCTTTCTGTAAAAGGCCACAACAGACAAATCGGCATCAAATTCATGAAGAAAACACCTATTGGAGATCTCTAGGTCCTGGGAAGGTGAAGCTCTGTGAAACAGTAGTGGGAGATATTCCAAAGGAATTCCAGAGAGTGTTGTGATTGTGCATAGTCTGTGCCTCAGGAAGTTCAGCGTCTTCAGATGTGAGTTGAGGAGTGGCTGGCAGGACATTAGAATGTCTAGGCAATCAGAATTGATTCTAATATTCTGAGATGTACAGCAACCCAACTGTCATGCATGAATTTTAAAATTAAAAACAATTCTCTGAGAGGCAAAGATTAAAACAGAGACTGAAGGAACATCCATTCAGAGCCTGCCCCACATGTGGCCCATATATATACAGCCACCCAATTAGACAAGATGGATGAAGCAAAGAAGTGCAGAAGTGTAGATCGCTCCTGAGAGACACAGCCAGAATACAGCAAATACAGAGGCGAATGTCAGCAGCAAACCTCTGAACTGAGAATAGGACCCCCGTTGAAGGAATCAGAGAAAGAACTGGAAGAGCTTGAAGGGGCTCGAGACCCTATATGTACAACAATGCCAAGCCACCAGAGCTTCCAGGGACTAAGCCACTACCTAAAGACTATACATGGACTGACCCTGGACTCTGACCTCATAGGTAGCAATGAATATCCTAGTAAGAGCACCAGTGGAAGGGGAAGACCTGGGTCCTGCTAATACTGAACCCCCAGTGAACTAGACTGTGGGGGGGAGGGCGGCAATGGGGGGAGGGTCGGGAGGGGAACACCCATAAGGAAGGGGAGGGGGGAGGGGGATGTTTGCCTGGAAACCGGAAAAGGGAATAACACTCGAAATGTATATAAGAAAAACTCAAGATAATAAAAAAAAAAAAAAAAACAATTCTCTGCTCTTCATACAAATGGATTGCTTCCTATGTTCATTAAAAATAATGCATCTTAAATTTTAGTCCTTGTGAAATTACATTTGCTCAAAGGAAAAGCATTTAAATTCATTTTTATGAGCATATTGCTGCAACCCATTTATTTTTGTTAAACTATTAAATCATCTCCATCACACGGCACAGGTGGGAGGAAGACAGAAAGAGGCTGGCCCACAACCACATGGCCCACGTGCAGTGGGAGCCAGTATAATGTAAGTGGTAGAGAGATGGGAGAGAAAGAGAAGTGGAATGGTTTGAGCACTGTGAATAGAAACAGAATTGAAGATGCAAGGAGCGGGGGGAGGAAGAACTTGATGTGAATAGCCTGCTCTGCCACATGAGGCCATGGGTGAAATCCTGACCCATGCTGAAAGCCATGTCTGGGTACATAGCTTTGCAACAGCAGGGATCTGTGTTGATGTCCATGCCTCATATTACCACCTAAAGCCATGAGGACATCCCTGGTCTGGGCTGCCACCTGTGACCATGTCGACGTCCAATGACTGTGCAGAAGTGGCCCTGCTCCTTGGTGGCTGCAGCACTCAGAAGAGTGCATCCTGGTGCATCTCTAAGAAGAGATGTCCATGCCTGGGTATCACAGAAGATATGACTCTCATGGGGGGGTAGTGGGCTATCCCTAAGGATATGAGTATAGGAGAGTTGGCCCCATCCCTTGTTTGTTATACAAAGGTGTGGATAAGGGAGAGATGCTACCCCATGCCACTTCAGGGAATCTCCCTTGAGGTTATTAGAGTGGGAGAGCTGTCCCTACCTGTTACAGGATACAGCACCTGAGAAATCAGGACCAAACCTCACCTAATAGCAGCAGCATAATAGAGTTGGCTCTGGTAAGCTCTGTGTAGGTGAGCTGGCCTGTGGACATGAGAGCAGGAAAGCTGATCCAGCCCCTTGCCAGGCACAAAACTGGCTGAGCTAGATGAGGCAGTGCTGGAGATCTTGCTGTCTTACTATCACAGCAACTACAAATGTCATAATAACAAAAATACTTCTAAAGAAAAATCCTATTCTTGATACTAAGAATATTTAACATAGAAAAAAAGAAGAAGAATGGCTGTAGGGGGCTTGGTAGAATGCCTGTCCAGCACGCAGAGAGCCATGGACTTGATGAGCAGCATGGCCTAAGCCAGGTATAGTGCTGCATGACTATAATTCTCACACTCAAGAGGTAGAGAGGGGAGGATCAGACCTCCAGGGTTAACTTACAGAGTGAGTCAGCAGCCAATCTATCTCAAAAATGTAAAAGAAGAGGGGGGGGATGATGTATTTGTTACTTTCTAGAAATAAAAAAAATGCTTAAGAATGAAAAGAGAGTAACGGGAGGAATATTTTGTTTAATGTCATGTTGAATCTAAGCAGACTTTGACTTTCTTGTAACTAAACTTCATCAGCTCTGTCAGCTAAAGTAGCTATTATTTTCTGTTATCCTCACAAGTTGAGGGAAAGGGGGCTGATTCCCCAAGAAGCCACTGCTCTTGGTGGTTGTAATGATTGGCCTTGTCGACTTCACATAGCCCAGAACCACTAAGGCAGAGAGTCTCCATGAGAGATGTTGGTAACCAGCTTGTCACGGCCCAATTTGAGATGGCAAGTAGGACCTTACAACCTCTACAGGCTGCAGGTGGTGGGTGTGCCAGAGACCTGGCCAGCTGACCAACTTAGCAATCACCCAGGCTCAGATCCCGAGCTTTTAGTGGGCCCACCCCAACATCTACACCATCTATAAACTGGTGGAGATGGTCCTACATATCTAAAGCTGCATGCTCTGCAGGACATAGGGCAAAGGCAGGATACCTGAAAGGACTTCCAATGAGAATCCAGTATTGATAGTATAGCAGAAGCAGACTGATGACTCATTGCAATGAACATTAGCAAGTAAAGATGTGTAGGCAAAAGGGTAAACTGCCTCACACTGTGACACACTACAGCTTTCACAACCAGATTTTTAATTTAAATTTTTAATTATTTTTTTGTTTTCTTTGGGGGAAAGGTTGCAAAGGAGGAGGGTGAATATGAAGGGATAAGGAGATGAGTAGGAATGGGTTGCATAATATGAAATTAATGAAGAATCAATAAAACGTTTTAAAAGATTCAACCACATCAGTGTACAAAGCAGTAGGTTTCATTGTGACTTTTTCGTACACACACACACACACACACACACACACACACACACACACACACATATCACTTGATCAAGTCAGCCTGCTGTGTCCTCTTCTCTTACTATCTCCATTCTACCCCTTTGCTCTCTTCCTTAGGAAACTGTCTTCAATTTTCTGGATGTCTTTTTCTTTCAATTTTTACATATGAAAGAAAATATGATACTAGGCTTTCTGCTTATATTTTTCATAGTAGAAAAAACTCAAATTCCATACTTTTCCCTGAAATTTTTCTCAGTTCTTCAAATGTCCTCATTCTGTGCTCTCCAAACATGTTTTTAAATGATTTCATGAGATACATGCTTGCACGAAAAATTGCATTAAAAACACATAAAAATGAAGTTATTTGTCCCTGTATGTTTTCATAACTGGACAATTTTCACTTTTAAAATTCATTCTGCACATGTTACATATATTAGTGTGTAAAAGAATTTAAAAACCTACTAATGTTACTTACTAAAATGTAACAAACTATTAGAAACAACTCACATATCTAGGAGATAGCTAATTATCATTTTAATTGAAATATGTTAATGATAATCTTTGTGCATCACCTATTAGTTACCTTGCACTGTCTATAACAATTTCTCCAAGGATGAACTCTCCTGTGTCTTTTTCAACGAACAGTCCTACCCCAGGAGAAAGCTGAGGTAATGATGCAAACATGCTGTTTGTCCCCTCATCATAATTTGGAACAATATAACACACACTAATTTCTCAGGTCATGAATAACTATATATGCATATATCTATCACAGTAGGCTACATGCTGAAAAACTTGTGTTGTTCAGAGTGGATTATTGAGCTCCTTGAAGACTCTGCAAGTTTCACTATATTTTCCACATTTCATAAAATATGGAAGAAATTTCCACATATTGTATATCAAGGTATCTCTGCTTTTTATTGTAGACCTATGGTCAGCATAGAAATAGAACTTACAAGAGGTGGGATGGTTGTGTAAACTTGGATGTCTAATCAGCATCATGACACCCTATAATAGACAGATTCTTGTAGTATAACTTACTTTGATCACCTTTCCAAAATATGAAAGAGTAAAGTGACAGCAACTTTGTACTCAAATATATTCTTTCTGATTTTATATCTCATTTTGAGGTGAAAAGCCAGGGTGTGTATCTTTTTGCTTTTGTTCAATTTCCATCATCTTCTTGGGCATGTTTTTCAGATTTTGCACAGAATCAGTATAATTTCACTCTTCTGTGCTGCAATAATTTACACAGAAACTGGAATCATTTTGTAGTTAAGGTAGTATATTATTTGGATTCCTATTGATTCTGTTTTAGTCACTACTAGAAGCTCCTAAAAACCTTTACTTAGACGTTTGCTTGGTCCTGTTGCTGAGAAAGAATGAAGATTTCTAATGTGATAAAAAAGATCCTCTATATGCAGGCTCCTGTAGAGCTCTCGAATCCATATATTTTTCAGCTAAATACATAGTCTTGAATTTTCTCTGTTCTTTAAATGTCCTCATTCTGTGTTCTCCAAACATGTTTTTAAATAATTTCATGAGATAGATGCTTGCATTAAAAACACATAAAATGAAGTTCCTTGTACCTGTATGTTTTCATAACTGGACAATTTTCACTTTTAAAATTCATTCTGCACATGTTACATATATTAGTGTGCAAAAGAATTTAAAAACCTACTAATATTACTTACTAAAATGTAACAAACTATTAGAAACAACCCACATATCTAGGAGACAAACAATTATCATTTTAATTGAAATATATTAGTTTTTATTATTATGGAAAAAGTAACAAATTTTAGTTCAACCTCAATAGCAGCATTACTTAAAGGATTTTTAATACAGTAGGATAAATAATAGGTGAAATTTAAAAATCAATCAAGTAGAAACAATTTATAATTTATATTTATATTTTCCCGTAATCTTTAGTTAACTCTTCAAATAAATAGTAAATAAGATGATTATTTAATTCTCAAAAAACACCAAATTCAGAGTGAATAATTCTTTCGAGAGAATGTGGAGCCTGCATTTTTGTAGATGTTTCACATATTTTCTTTCCCAAATATAAAATATTTACGACAGTAGGTAAGCCTAAAGTAATGTTAAGTAATTGCAAGTAAAGCATGTCTGAGAGGTGTTCTGGTGGCCTTGCTGGAGATTAGGTTACACCAACAAGCCATGAGATGTCATCGGCTAGATTTCTGTTCATTTCTTATAAACTTGGCCTTATGCTGTCATTTGAAATTTAAGATTTTTTTCATGGATCGCTGTTTCCCACGAGCTGGACGAGGCATGATGACCACTCTGCTGCTTTCTCTTTTTTGCCCAAAGCAATTTGAGTTGTTTTCTAGGCAGACAATTAGTAGGTGTTTAGCCACAAAAATCACTAACCCAACAATGTGTCAAGAACCTTGCGATATTACAGTAAGAGAGTACAAACTGACTAGTTAAAATTATGTAATTATAATGTAATAGATATAATGATCTCTGCTTCTTCCATCTCATCTTTTTTTTTCCATCTCTAGCTAAGGACAAAGCATGATGGAGACTAATCAGAGCACTGTGTCTGAATTCATCCTCCTAGGGCTCCCCATCCAGCCAGAGGACCAAGCTGTGTATTCTGTCCTGTTCCTGGCTATGTACATGACAACTGTGCTAGGGAACTTGCTCATCATCCTGCTCATCAGGCTGGACTCTCACCTACAGACCCCCATGTACTTCTTCCTCAGCCACTTGGCCTTCACAGACATCTCTTTTTCATCAGTCACAGCTCCAAAGATGCTCATGAATATGCTGACACACAGTCAGTCCATCTCATATGCTGGATGTGTTTCGCAAATATATTTTTTCTTATTGTTTGGGTGTATTGACAACTTCCTTCTGACTTCCATGGCCTATGATAGGTATGTGGCCATCTGCCACCCTCTGCATTACACCACCATTATGAGTCAGAGTCTCTGTGTTCTGCTAGTGATGATATCCTGGGTCTTTTCCTCTACTAATGGCCTTGTGCACACTCTTCTCTTTGCTCGCCTCTCTCATTTTAAAGACAACACTGTCCATCATTTTTTCTGTGATCTCTCTGCCTTGCTCAAACTTTCCATCTCAGACACAACCATCAATGAACTAGTCATCCTCACGTTAGCAGTGGTGGTCATTACTGTACCATTCATATGCATCCTGATTTCTTATGGTCACATAGGGGCCACTATCCTAAGAACTCCAACCATCAAGGGTATCTGCAAAGCCTTGTCCACATGTGGCTCTCATCTCTGTGTAGTTTTTTTATATTATGGAGCCATTATTGGGTTATATTTCTTTCCCTCCTCCAACAATACGAATGCTAAAGATGTAATAGCATCTGTGATGTACACTGTGATCACACCCATGCTGAATCCCTTTATTTATAGTCTGAGGAATCGAGATATGAAAGGAGCACTGAAAAATACACTCAGCAGGCGACTGTGTTCACACTGACAGGCATGATCTTCCCTCTTTCTGTATTTGAGAACTTCTCAGTCCTTTGCATGATTCTGTGACTTGGTGCTTTTCATTGAATCTTTGGGTTGTAGTTTTTCAACCTGTTTCATCTCAGCCCTGCACTTTGTTCTCTTTAGTTGTTCTGTTTATCTTAGGGAAAGGTTTTTTTCTGAATACTTCCACATTTTTTCCATAGTCCTTTAGTTTTAGGTTCATAAATTTTTTTCTCATGCCATTAATTCACCTTTTATTATTACCTAATCTTATGGCCTTCTATATAAAGTATTGCTTTCTTTCTCAAGAAAACAAACATTCCTTCCTTATATTATTTTATCATTATATAAAATATTAATTTTAGTTTTAATTTTATGATATAATTATAACTTACTTTCTTGAGGAACACCAATTCAAAATATAGTTTGTTTCCATTTCAATGCTTTAAATTGGTACAAAAATTAATACATAATTAGTCATTTGAGTGTTTCTCAAAGACTAGAAATAGATCTTCCATATGACCAAGCTACACTACTCCAGAAAATATGCATAAAGAACTTTATATCATTCTACATAAATATTTTCACATTCATGATCATTGTTACTATATTCACAATAGCTAGAAAATAGAATCAACATAGAAATCTATCAACTGAAAAATGGAAAATGAAAAAGGATGTTGTACATATACACAATGCCATATTAACTATCTGTGAAAGAAAACAAAAACCATGATATTTATAGGTAAATACAAAATAAATAAATGTGCAAAAAACTATAATGAATGATGTTACCCATGTTAAAAAAGACAAATGAGTCATGTTAACTTTCATGTGAGGATTCATATCTTATATTTATAAATATTGTTTAGTGATTTTAGCATATAGTACATATAGAAGCTAACTAACTAGAAATGACCCATTGGCTCAGGATGCATTTACAGAAAGAAATATTAGAATATAGGTGAAGTGAAAGTAGCCAGGTGGAATACTGGAGACAGAAGTCTCCAAACATTTAGTGAAGTGATAAGTATAGGAAAATGGAGGCCAGGAGTAGATTTAGCCTAAATGAGATGTGCTTGAAGAAGGTAATGGGGAGCCTATAATCTTGAAATCCAAGTTAATTCTAATGAGAAGCGATACTTGAACATATGTAATATAAAAGAACAGGAAAGAATACTTGGAGATAAAGAGTTAATTAAAACCAAGCATGTGCAGGAAAGAATGTAGAACTATAAATTGGAGAAGAATGGCTGTGAAACACAGTACTCTCAATATAATGTGACTATTGCACACAAGAACTCACAGCAGCAAAAGTTACCAATACAAGGTCTTACAAGATTATGAGAGTAAAAAAAATCTGGTATAGAAGGTCAGAAGCAAGATTCCCTGCCCAGCCAGAGACCCAGTGCCTTCTGGTTCCTACCTGTGACAGGAATAGAGCACCTATGCCAGACCCAATCCCACATATCCCATACATATCCCAGTGGTAGCTCGACTTCCCAGGTATTCTGACACATCCAGCATCACAAGTGAGTCTCTAAGCCCTGCCCCAATACCCAGCATACTAGAACCCTGAGACCTGGGGAAGCAGATTAAACACCAATGTGCTTTCTGGACCTGAACCCACACAGTCCACACAACAGTTGCAGTTCGACTCCCAGGTATTCTGACACATCCACACAAATCCCTTAAAGAAATGCAGAAGAACACAATCAAACGTGTGAAGGAATTGAAAAAACTGTCCAGGATCTAAATGGAAATAGAATCATTAAAGAGAACTCAAGGGGAGACAGTGCTGAAGATAGAAAACCTAGGAAAGAGAACAGAAGTCACAGACGCAATCATCACCAACAGAATACAAAAGAAAGAAGAGAAATCTCAGTGACCGAAGATAGAATAAAAGTTATCAATAGAGCAGTCAAGGAAAATAGAAACAAAAAACAAAAACAAACAACAACAACAACAACAAAACAAAAGGAAAAAAAAACCCCAAAAAGCTCCTATCTCAAAACATTCAAGAAATCTAGGACTCAATGAAAAGACCAAACCTAAGAATAATAGAAATAGAAGAGAGTGAAAATTACCAACTCAAAGAGCCAGCAAACATCTTTAACAAAATTATAGAAAAAACTTTCCTGACTTACATAAAAAATGTCCATAAACATACAAGAAGCCTAAAGAACACTAAACACGCGGGACCAGAAAAGAAAATCTTCTAGTCACATAATAATTAAAACCCCAAATGCATAAAAAAGAAAGAATATTGAAAGAAATGCAAGAAATTAATCTTTTCACAGTAAACCCAAAAGAAAAGAAACACACAAACATAATCCCACCAATAACAACAGAAATAGCAACAACCATTGGTCCCTAATATCTCTCAACATCAATGAACTCAATTCCCCGATAAAAAGACATAGGCTTACAGACTGGATAAATAAACAGGATGCAGCATTTTGCTGCATACAGGAAATGCACTCAGAGTCAAAGACAGACAATGCCTCAAAGTAAAAGGATGGGAAATTTTTTCCAAGCAAATGGTCCCAGGAACAAGGTGGAGTAGCCATTTTAATAACCAACAAAATAGACTTTCCATCAAAAGTTATAAAAAAAGATGGGGAAAGACACAACATACTCATCAAAAGAAAAGTCCACCAAGATGAACTCTCAATTCTGAACATCTGTGCCCCAAATGCAAGAGCACCCACAATTGTAAAAGAAATGTTACTAAAGCTCAAAGTACACATTGAACCTCACACAATCATAGTGGGAGATTTCAATAACCCGCTCTCACAAATGGACAGATCATGGGAAAAGAAACTAAACAAAGTCACAGTGAAACTAAATGAAATTATGAAACAAATGGATTTAATTGATATCTACAGAACATTCACCTTAACACAAAAGAATTTACGTTTTTCTCAGCACCTCATGGTATCTTCTGACAAAGCAACCATGTACTCAGACCCAAAACAAACTTCAACCGATGAAAGAAGATTGAAATAATCCCATGTATCCCATGTATGCTATCAGACCACCATGGACTAAGGTTGGTCTTCAACAGCAACAGGAGAGAGAGAGAGAAAGAGAGAGAGAGAGAGAGAGAGAGAGAGAGAGAGAGAGAGAGAGAGAGGTGGGGCAGGGAGAAAGGCCACATACATATGGAAGCAATGGTAACTTAATAAAGGAAGAAATAAAGAAATTAAAGTCTTTAAAATTCAATGAAAATGAAATCACAGCATGTTCAAACTTATGGGACAAAATGAAAGCAGTGCTAATAGGAAAACACATAACTCTGAGTGCTTTCATAAAGAAATTGGAGAGGTCATGTACTAGCAGCTTAACAACTACTCTAGAACAAAAAGAAGCAATACACCAAAGAGGAGTAGACTGCAGGAAATAATCAAACTCAGGGTGGAGCCAACCAAGTAGAAACAGAGAACTATACAAAGAATCAATAAAACTAATATCTGATTCTTTGAAAAAATCAACAAGATACATAAACCCTTAGCCAGACTAACCAGAGTACACTGAAACCATATCGAAATTAACAAAATTGGGAACGAAAATGGAGACATAACAACAGAAACTAAAAAACATTCAAAAATAATCAGATCAGACTATAAATGTCTATGCTCAACAAAACTGCAAAACTTAGATTAAATGGATTATTTCCTAGACACATACCAGGTAACGAGGTTAGATCAGGATCAGATAAACCATCTAAACAGAGCCATAACTACCAATAAAATAGTGGTAATCATTAGAAGTCTCCCAACCAAAAAAAAAAAAAATACCAGGCCAGAAGATTTTAGTGCAAAGACTGTAAGACCTTCAAAGAAGTTCTAATACCAATACTCCACAATGTATTCCTTAAAATAGATTCAAAAGGAACACTACCCAATTATTTCTATGAAGATACAGTTATACTAATACCTAAACCACAAATAGACCCATCAAAGAAAGAAAACTACAGACCAATTTTTCTCATGAAGATTAATGCAAAAATACTCAGTAAAATTCTCACAAACCGAATCCAAGAACACATCAAAATGATCATCTACCATGATAAAGTAGGCTTCATCCCAGGAATGCAGGGATGTTCAGTACATGGAAATCCATCAATGTAATCTACTGTACAAAAAAGAAAAGAAAAAAAATGATCATCTTATTAGATGCTGAAAAAGCCTTTGAAAAATAGAACAACCATTCATGTTAAAAGTATTGGAGAGCCCACAAATTCAAAGTTCATACATAAATATAATAAAAGCAATATATAGCAAACCAATAGCCAACATCAAACTAAATGGGAACTCAGAACAATCCCATTAAAATCAGGGACAAGATAAGGCTACCCACTCTCTTCCTACTTATTCAATATAGTACTCAAAGTCCTAGCCAGAGCAATCAGACAGCAAAAAGAGATCAAAGTTACTCAAATTGGGAGGGAGGAAGTCAAGATATCACTATTTGCAAATAATATGATCATATATATATATATAAGCAACCCCAAAAATTCTACCAGAGAGCTCCTAAAGCTGATACACAATTTCATCAAAGTAGCTGGATATAAAATTAACTTAAATCAGTAGGTTTCTTCCACTCAAAGAATAAAAGGGCTGAGAAAGAAATTAGGGAAGCAATACCCTTCACGATAGTCACAAATAATATAAAATATCTTGTGACCCTAACCAAGTGAGTGAAAGCTCTGTATGACAAATCTTCAAATCCCTGAATAAATTGAAGAAGATCTCAAAAGATGGAAAGATCTCCCATGCTCATGGATTGGCAGGATTAATATAGTAAAAATGGCCATTTTGCCAAAAGCAACCTACAGATTCAATGCAATCCCCATCAAAATTACAACTCAATTCCTCATAGAGTCAGAATGAGCAACTCTCAAATTTATTTGGAATAGCAAAAAACCTAGGATATTGAAAACTATTCTCAAAAACAAAAACTACTGGGGAAATCACCATCCCTGAACTCAAGCTATGATAAAACATGGCATGATGTTGGTATAGAAACAGGCAAGTAGATCAGTAAAATTAGAATAGATATGAAGACCCGGAAATGATCCCACATACCTATGCTCACTTGATCTTTGACAAAGAAGCTAAAAATATCCAGTGGAAGAAAGACAGAATTTTCAACAAAATGTTGCTGATTCAACTAGCAGCCTGCATGTAGAAGAATGCAAATTTGATCCATTCTTGTCTCCTTGTGCAAAGCAAAAGTCCAAGTACATTAAGGACCTCCACATAAAACCAGATATGCTTAATCTAATAAAAAAGAAAGTGGAGAAGAGCCTTGAATTCTTGGGCACAGGAAAATACTTCATGAACAGAACACCAATGGCTTGTGCTTTAAGAGCAACAAACAACAACAACAACAAAAACCTGAAAAAACCTTCTTTATGGCAAAGGACACTGTCAATAGGACAAAATGGAAACCCACCAATTGGGAAAAGATCTCTAGCAATCCTACATCTGAGGGAGGGCTAATATCCAGTATGTACAAAGGACTCCAGAAGGTAGACTCCAGAGAACCAAATAACCCTATTAAAAATTGGAGCACAGAGCTGATTAGAGAATTCTTAACTGAGGATAATTAAATGTCTGAGAAGCACCTAAAGAAATGTTCAACATTCTTAGTCATCAGAGAAATGCAAATCAAAAGGACCCTGAGATTCTACCTCACAACAGTCAGAATGGTTCAGATCAAACATTCAGGTGACAGCAGATGCTAGTGAGGATGTGGAGAAAAAGGAACACTCCTCCATTGCTGGCGGGATTGCAATCTGTTACAAACATTCTGGAAATCAGTCTGGCAGTTCCTCAGAAAATTGGACATAGTACTACCTGAGGACCCAGCTATACCACTTCTGGGCATATACCCTGGAGTCTCTTCTAACTTTAAAGCCAAAGCCACATGGCTGAAGCTGCCAAGTTTTACTGCTTGCTATGTCTTTCCCCTTGTTCTGTTTCATCATTCATTGCTCTAACATATAACAAGGGCACATGCTCCACTGTGTTCAGAGCAGCCTTATGTTTGTTTAATAGCCCGAAGTTGGAGACAACCCAGATGTCCCTCAGTAGAAGAATGGATACAGAAAATATGGTACATATGCACAATGGAGTACTACACAGCAATTAAAAACAGTTTCCTGAAATTCACAGGAAAATGGATGGAAGTAGAAAATATCAATTTGACTGTGGTAACCCAGACGCAAAAGAACATACATGGTATGTATTCACCAATAAGTGGATATTAGCCCAAAAGCCCACAATGCCTGTAATATAACCCATAGAACATATGGAGATTAGAAGGGAGGAAGACCAGGTGTGAATGCTTTATTCCTGCATTGAGGAAGGAACAGGACAATTGTGGGAAATGGAAGGAAAGGGGGACCAGGAAGGGAGAAAGGAGGAGAAGGAAATAAAGGTGGCATCATCAGGATCTGGAGGAGATAGATATGAGGGATATACAGAGAGTCAAGAAATTGAACAAACATATGTAACAGGGTGGATGAAGAACTGGGGATAGCCACTGGAGGATCTCATACATCAGGTAAACGTGAAACTCCCAGGACCCAGTGGGAATGTCGTTGGCCAAAAGTGTGCAAAGAAGGGGGAGATAGATCCTCTAGAGGCCTCCTCCAGCAGATAGGCATGGCCCTAGTCAAAGGATTGTGATACCCACACATCTCAAAGTTTTTAACCCAGAAATTGCCTTTTCAAAGGAAGAACAGGGACAAAAATGGAACAGAAACTGAAGGAAGGGCCAATCAGGAACTGGCCTACCTGGAGATTCATCATGTCTGCAGACACAAAATCCAACACTGTTGTTGTGGTCAAGAGATGCTTGCTGACAGGAATCTAGTATGGCAGTTCCTGAGGAAGTCTGGCCAGCAACTGACCAATGTAGATGTTGATGCTTGGAGCTAACCCTCAGATGGAGCTCAGGGAACCTGGTGGGGGAGCTGGCAGAAGAACTGGAGGAGGAGAGAGGGATTGTAACCCTACTGGAATAACAACCTGACCAACCAGTTCTCCCAGAGTCTAAACCACCAACCAAGGAGTGTTCCTGGAGGGATCCTTGGCTCCAGATACATATGCTGCATGGGATGGCCTTGCCTGACAGCCATGGTGGGGAACATCCTTGGTCTCAGGAGTCTTGATGCCCCAGCATAGGGGTATGATGGAGCAGTAGGGCAGGAGAGTGTGGGTGGGGAGCACTCTTAAACAGGCTAAGGGAAGGGGAGAGGGCAGATGTGAGATGGGGGTTTGGTGGAGGGATAACCAGGAAGTTGGATATCATTTGAGATGTAAATAAACAGAAAAATTAATACAAAAATTAAAATTTAAATTTAAAAAAAGTGAGGAGCCTTTGTACCCATAGCTGGTGAGCTATTGGCTAGAGGAGAATCACTTTCTTCAGGGTTATGACCTCTAGAGGGTTCCACATTTCCCACTAGATTACCCCATGTCCAAACACAAAGGGGAGCATTATTTGATCACTGTGGGTTAAATAGAAAGCTGTAAAAGGAGGGCATGGATTTGGGGAAAGACATGATAGGGGATCCTATGGCAAGTTGGAAGAAAAGAGTGAGGGGCAAATAAGCAATATCATGCATTGCTTATTTTTAATGACATTTTTAAAAAAGTTATCATTTAAAACTACAGTGAAAAAATTGATATGTATTTTCAAGTTTCCATGTATGCTTAAGTTAGGTAATATTCAAATAAAGTTAAGTACAATGTTTACTTCATTATTCATCTTGCTTCATAGGAAACATTAATAATACTGTTATCTTTTGCTTGCTTTGAGACATGCAACACATAATCATTATATTTGGCCACTGGGCTGCTTGCCTTTTGTCAGTTTGACACAAACCCAGACTTGTCTGGGAAGAGAGAATCTTAATTAAGAAAATGTCTCCATAAAATTGACCTGTGGGCAGGTTTGTGGAGTATTGTCTTGAATCATTAGTGATGTGGGAAGGCCCATCCACTGTGGGTGGTACCATACTTGGGTTGGTGTTCCTGGGTTTTATAAGAATGCAAAGTGAGGAAGACATAATGAGTAATCATTAAGTAGCAACCCTCCATGGTGTCCGTATCAGCTCCACCTCCAGAATTTTGTTTCATCTGTTTGAGTTTCTACCAATATTTCCCTCAGTTATGCACTGTTACCTGGAAGTGTAAGATAAAACATGCCCTTTCCATCCCATGTTCTGGTGACCTTCCCATGGTCATGGTCTTAACACAGGAATGGAAACCCTAACCAAGACAATGACTTTACTGTCTAATAGAGTTCACAGCTGCTGGAGTAACTTTTTTCCAGCTCTCCTTCCCTTACATTATAGATGTTTACCATTTCTTAGCATGCATTTTTAGTAGGTTTTTCAAAATTATTTCACATCTATTTATTTATTTAATGTGTGTGCTTACATCTGGAAGTCAGACATTTTGGAATTGCTACTGTCCTGGCATTGTGTGGGCCCTGGGGCTAACATTTAGGGTATCGGGCTTGCTAGGAAGTGTCTTTTCTCTGATGAACCATCTTATTGGACACATTTTTAGCTGTTTTGTTGCTGCAGTTCTTGCTCTTTTAAGAGACATAGTAACCAAGCACAAGACTTTCCCCAACAACTTAAACACAATTAGCTTGGTCACAAATTGAAATGGATTTTCTACAATGTACTGTACAATGATTGAAATAGAAGGGCAACAGTTCTATATAAACCATGAACCTAAACTTAATGGACACCCTCTAGGTGCTAGATATATCAAATTGGTCTGATGTATTAAGTGTAATGTATTTTTTAAAGACAATCATAATGGTGTTGTATTTAAAGGTTATCCACTCAACTTAGTTTACTCCTCATAATAAACTTTTTTGTATATGTAATAACCTCTAAACTACAGAGATCTGTTAAGTCATGCACATTACTTCTTTGCTTGAGGATGCTATAAAAATGTGCCAGAAACTGGGAGTCATAAACAGCAGAAATCTAATTACATAGAGTGCTGGATCTAGAAGTCTATGATGATATGTTTTATCCATAGTCTACAAAAGTTAATAACTGCCTTCTTTCTATATGTTCATATGACAGATAGCAGATGTAAAGCAAAAGGGTGAACAAAGATAAAGGAGAACAGGAAAAGATGAAAGAGAGAGAGAGAGAGAGAGAGAACAAGTAAACCATCCTTCTTTAAAGGTCTCAATCCTTTTGGAGTCCACCATTGTTATGACATCATTAAAATCTAGTGAGATACGAATGACTTTATTTAGAATTAGATATAAGACATAAATAGTTTCAATATATATATTTTAGGTCTGGCATAGTCATCCATAAAATATATATATTGTGTTCATGTGTTTTGTTATGCATAATTTTTTCTTATTAATATATTTTTCCATTTTCAATCTTAATGATATTTCCATTACCATTGTAATCTATATCACCTCTTAGACACATGAAATCTGACATTAGAAATGCATGATCCATTTCAAATCACATTTTCAGTGGTAAATTATAATGTCACTTTGCTTCTCTATGATGTATTAACTAAACTTCCCAGTTATATGCATCACATGGTCAGTAAGAGCTACCTCAAACCTTTTTCAAATAGCATGACACAAACTGACAATGTTTTAGCTTCAGTTTGAACCTGTGTGTGTGTGTGTGTGTGTGTGTGTGTGTGTGTGTGTATACACATTTGTACTCACTATGGTAAATACTGAGACATCTCTATTGTTAAATCCCAGAAAGTAAAGGGGAGCATTGCAACAAATCTGACTTCTCTTAAAAATTCACCTACAACTGACATTGTGTTTGCAAAGGAAGAGACATTTTTCTCCATTGGAATATCACTGGGTAAGTAAACCACATTTAAGGGTAGATCCTGTGCCTAGAAGTAGATGACCAACACAAAATAAACTCAATGATGTTTTTATAGATTTTTTTTAAATATTACTTTGTTTTATATTACTGATCTTTTGCTTATATACTATAGTTTCCAATTTTGTGCTTTTTATGGTGTATTTACCTTTCTATGTTTCTTATATTTTCATTTTGGTTTGCTTTTTTACTTGCCTGGTTGTTTTCTTTGAGAGGGGCATGAAGTAGGAAGGGTGTTGAGAATCTGGAAGGACATGAGGAACACAGTGATTAAATATATTTTAAAGTATCAGTAGAAAAGAGAAAAATAAGCTAACCACAAAAATAAAAGATGATCATGAAACTAAGAAATATTTTTTAGTTCTGTAGTCAACAATTTTAGAATAATTTTGTTTATCATTTAAGGAATTTTTTAATTTTTAAAATTTTTATTAGATATATTTCTTTACTTACATTTCAAATGTTATTCCCCTTCCTGGTTTCCTGTCCATAAGCCTCCATCCCCTCCCCTCAACATTCCCCTTCCCCATACAGGTATTCTCCACATACATACCCCTTACTGACACCCCACCCCTGCCATATTCCCCTGCACTGGGGTTTCAACCTTGGCAGGACCAAGGTCTTCCCCTTCCACTGGTGCCCCAACAAGGCTATTCTCTGCTATCAGTCCATGTATAGTCTTTTGGTAGTAGTTTAGTCCCTGAAAGCTCTGGTTCGTTGGCATTGTTGTTCTTATGGGGTTGCAAGCTCCTTCAACTCTTTCAATTATTCCTCTAATTCCCTACAAGGGGGTCCTGTTCTCAGTTCGGTGGTTTGCTGCTAGCACTGACCTCTGTATTGGACATGCTCTGGGTGTGTCTCTCAGGAGAGATCTATTTCTGGTCCCTTTCAGCATGCACTTTTTAGGTTCATCAATCTTATCTAGTTTTTGTGGCTGTGTGTGTGTGTGTGTGTGTGTGTGTGTGTGTGTGTGTGTGTGTGTGTATGCCATGTGTGGCCAGGCTCTGAATGGCTATTCCTTCAGTAGCTGTTATAAACTTTGCTTCCATATTCCCTCCTATGGATATTTTTTCCCTTTTTAAGAAGGGGTTGGAGAATACACATTTTGAGCTTCCTGTGGTCTGTGGATTGCATCTTGGGTAATTTGAGCATTTGGGCTAATACCCACTTAACGATTAGTGCATACCAAGTGTGTTTTTCTGTGATTGAGTTACCTCACTCAGGATTATATTTTCTAGTTCATTCCATATGTCTATGAATTTCATGAAGTCATTGTTTTTGATAGCTGAGTAATACTCCATAGTGTAGATATACCACATTTTTTGAATCCATTCCTATATTGAAGGGCATCTGAGTTCTTTCCAGTTTCTGGAAATTATAAATACAGCTGCTATGAACATAGTAGAGCATGTGTCTTTTTTGTACGTTGAAGCATCCTTTGGGTATGTGCCTAAGAGAGGTATAGCTGGGTCCACAGTTAGTGGAATGTCCAATTTTCTGAGGAACCTCCAAACTGATTTCCAGAGTGGTTTGTACCAGTTTGCAATACCATCACAAATGGAGGAGTGTTCCTCTTTCTCCACATCCGCACCAGCATCTGCTGTCACCTGAGTTTTTATCTTAGCCATTCTGACTGGTATGAGGTGGAATCTCATGGTTATTTTTATTTGCATTTCCCCGATGACTAAGAATGTTGAAAGTTTCTTTAGGTGCTTTTTTGGCCATTTAATAATCCTCAGCTGAGAATGTTTTATTTAGCTCTGTACCTCATTTTTAATAGGGTTATTTGGCACACTGGAATCTACCTTCTTCAGTTCTTTGTATATTTTGGATGTTAGACCTCTATCAGATGTGGGATTGGTAAAGTTCTTTTTCCAATCTGTTGGTTGCTGTTTTATTAAATTCTAAGAAGTCTTTAATTTCTTTCTTTATTTTCTTCCTTGACTAAGTTGTCATTGTTCAACTTCCATGTATATGTGGGCTTTCTGTCATTATTGTTGATATTGAAGACCAGTCTTAGTGTGTGGTGATCTGTTAGGATGAATGGGATTATTTCTATTTTCCTGTCTCTGTTGAGGCCTGTTTTGTGACCGATTATATGGTCAATTTTGGAGAACGTTCCATGAGGTACTGAGAAAATGGTATATCCTTTTGATTTAGGATGTGGTGTTCTATAAATATCTGTTAAATCCATTTGGTTCATAACTTCTGTTAATTTCTCTGTGTCTCTGTTTACTTTCTGTTTCCATGATCTGTCCATTGACAAGAGTAGGATGTTGAAATCTTTACTACTATCCTGTGAAGTGCAATTTGTGCTTTGAGCTTTAGTAAGGTTTCTTTTATGACTGTAGATGCCCTTGCATTTGGAGCATAGATATTTAAGACTGAGAGTTCATCTTGGTGTATTTTTCCTGTGATGAATATGAAGTGTCCTTCCTTATCTTTTTTAATGACTTTTGGTTGAAAGTCAATTTTATTTCATATTAGAATGGTAACTCCAGCTTTTTTTCTTCGGGCCATTTGCTCGGAAAGTTGTTTTCCAGCCATTGATTCTGAGGTAGTGTCTGTCTTTGTCTCTGAGGTGTGTTTCTTGCCTGCAGCAAAATGCTGAGTCCTCTTTACATATCTAGTCCGTTAGTCTCTGTCTTTTTATTGGGTAATTAAATCCGTTGATGTTGAGAGATATTAAGGAATAGTGACTGTCACTTCCTATTATTTTCATTATTAGAGGTGGAACTATGTTTGTGTGTCTCCCTTTTGGTTTCATTGCAAGGAAATTATAGTCTTGCTTTCTTTAAGGTGTAGTTTCTCTCCTTGAGCATTTCATACATGAATACAATGTATTGTGGGTATATCTGCCTCAACTTGCCTCTCGATTTCTTCCTGGAGCCCTCACCAACATATCTCCTCCCAAATTTGTGATGTCTTTTTAAAATTATTGAAATAGCATGAGCTTCAGAAACAAGACATTTAAGTCATCACAGGAAACCTGCAGCTTGTTTCATTACCAACTATGAATGACAGTTCCCACAAGAGAACTAAAAAGCAAAAATCTTCATGAGACACCCTGTCTGTAATCATTGTCTGTGGTTATACTATAATTTCTCCAAGGACAAACTCTCCC
The DNA here is from genome assembly GCF_011064425.1 of Rattus rattus. NCBI lineage: Eukaryota > Metazoa > Chordata > Mammalia > Rodentia > Muridae > Rattus > Rattus rattus. Next base: position 14,515,478 of record NC_046158.1, read on the forward strand.
ATGTCTGTGCCAACATGGAGAACTCCTGGAGGAGCCAGAGATATTATATCCTGCTTTCTCTAATTTGGGACAGTTTAATGGTATTGTTCCTCTGAATTCTCTCAAGCTTTTGAAAAATTGGAACTCATACCAATTTCCCAGGAGCTTTTACCCAAAGCATATTGATATATTGACCTAGAGTTGCTTGTTTGTGAGGTTACTGCTCTTCTGATTGCCACAATGCATTATGGAGTTCTCTAGAAACACCTTTGGTATATCCTTTTGCTTTAGGATAGAATGTTCTATAAATATCTGTTAAGTCCATTTGGTTCATGACTTCTCTTAGTCTGTCTATGTCTCTGTTTAATTTCTGTTTCCATGATCTCTCCATTGATGAGACTGGGGTGTTGAAATCTCCTACTATTATTGTGTGAGGTGCAGTGTGTGCTTTGAGTTTTAGTAAGGTTTCTTTTATGTATGTAGGTGCCCTTGTATTTGGGGCATAGATATTTAGGATTGAGAGTTCATCTTGGTGGATTTTTCCTTTGATGAATATGAAGTGTCCTTTGTTTTCTTTTTTGATTACTTTGAGTTGAAAATCGATTTTATTTGATATTAGAATAGCTACTCCTGCTTGCTTCTTCAGACCATTTGCTTGGAAAGTTGTTTTCTAGCTTTTCACCCTGAGGTAGTGTCTGTCTTTGTCATTGAGGTGTGTTTCCAGTATGTAGCAGAATGCAGGATCCTCATTGCGTATCCTATTTGTTAATCTATGTCTTTTTATTGGGGAGTTGATTCCAATGATGTTGAGAGTTAATAAGGAATAGTGATTGCTGCGTTCTGTTATATTCATATTTGGATGTGAGATTATGTTTGTGTGATTTTCTTCTCTTTGTTTTGTTGCCAAGATGATTAGTTTCTTGCTTTTTCTAGGGAGTAGCTTGCTTCCTATGTTGGGCTTTGCCATTTATTATCCTTTGTAAGGCTGGATTTGTAGAAAGATATTGTGTAAATTTAGTTTTGTCATGGAATATCTTGGTTTCTCCATCTATGTTAATTGAGAGTTTTGCTGGATACAGTAACCTGGGCTGGCATTTGCTCTTAGGGTCTGTATGACAATTATCCAGGATCTTGCTTTCATAGTCTCTGGTGAGAAGTCTGGTGTGATTCTATTGGTCTGCCTGTATATGTTACTTGACCTTTTTTCCTTACTCCTTTTAATATTCTTTCTTTGTTTTGTGCATTTTGGTGTTTTGACTCTTATGTGACAGGAGGAGTTTCTTTTCTGGTCCAATCTATTTGGAGTTCTGTAGGCTTCTTGTATGTTTATGGGCATCTCTTTCTTTAGGTTAGGGAAGTTTTCTTCTATGATTTTGTTGAAGATATTCACTGGTCCTTTGAGCTGGTAATCTTCATTCTCTTCTATACCCATTATCCTTAGGTTTGATCTTCTCATTGACTCCTGGATTTCCTGTATGATTTGGACCAGTAGCTTTTTCCATTTTCCATTATCTTTGACAGTTTTGTCGATGATTTCTATGGAATCTTCTGCTCCTGAGATTCTCTCTTCTATCTCTTGTATTCCTTTGGTGATGCTTGTATCTGTGGCTCCTTGTCTCTTTCTTTGGTTTTCTATATCCAGGTTTGTCTTCCTTTGTGCTTTCTTTATTGCTTCTATTTCCATTTTTAATTCCTTCAACTGTTGATTATTTTTCTCTGGAATTCTTTCAGGGATTTTTGTGATTCCTCTCTATAGACTTCTACTTGTTTATTAATGTTTTCCTCCGTTTATCTAAGGGAGTTCTTTATGTTTTTCTTGAAGTCCTCCATCATCATGATCAAATGTGATTTTAAATCTGGATCTTGCTTTTCTAGTGTGTTTGAATATTCAGTGTTTGCTTTGGTGGGAGAATTGGGTTCTGATGGTGCCATGTAGTCTTGGTTTCTGTTGCTTAGGTCCCTGTACTTGCTTCTCACCATCAGGTTGTCTCTGGTGTTACCTTGTTCTGCTATTTCCGGCAGTGGCTAGATTGTCCTTTAGGCCTGTGTGTGTCAGGAGTGCTGTAGACCTATTTTCCTATTTTCTTTCAGCCAGTTTTGGGAACAGGGTGTTCTGCTTTTGGGCGTGTAGTCTTTCCTGTCTTCGGTCTTCAGCAGTTTCTGTGGGCCTGTGTCCTGAGTCCACCAGGTAGGTCACTTGGAGCAGAAAAGTTGGTCTTACCTGTGGTCTCCTGGCTTAAGTCGCTCTTGGGTGGCTGCTTTTGTGCTATATGTGGTAGTAATGAGGACAGCCTGCACTGTCTTTTCCCGGGGCTCCCATGCACCAGGGTCCCAGATGGTGCTAGGTGTTTTCCACTGGAGTCAGAAATGTGGGCAGAGTGTAGTCTCTTCTGGCTTCTCAGGCATGTCTGCCCCTCTGAAGGTTTAGCTCTCCCTCCCACGGGATTTGGGTGCAGGGAGTTTTTGATTGGGTCCCTCCAGATCCGGGTGGTGTCTGGACCGCAAGGGATCTGCCACTTGATTGCCAAGTATGATAATTTTATTGAATATTAAACTGTTACACAAAACCAAAGACAACTGAAATGGCATTTGAGACCAGATATCTGCATACTTGAGTGAAGAAATGTTGAGTATTTTCCCAAGGGAAAAGAGCTGTGCACTGTTTATTATGTAATTTGAATTAAAATTCTTGAAGAGTTGTAGAAAACTTCAAAGCTCTTAGTTATCTGGGTGCTTAAGTGCAAAGGAAGCTATATTTCATAAAACTGGAATTTTTTCAATAGTAGAAAATCCAGACACAATTTATAATAAATTTAAGATTGGAGGAAGTACTAATCACAACAGCTCCCATTTAAAGATACTAGCCCCAATACTTACCAATCCCAATATCCAATAAACTAATATAACAAAAACATAAAATATCCTGGTTTAGTATTCTCATAGGTACAGAAATAATGTCAGTAAAGAAAAACTAGTGAGACATAGTTTTATTAATCTGAATTTATATTATTCAGGACATAATATAATACAGAAGCAAAAAAAAAATTATCAGTTGGAAAACCCTGTCTTCTTACTCAAGAGTTTTCTTAAAGCCCCTTTCATATCTTTATTTCTCAGGCTGTAAATGAAAGGGTTCAGCATGGGAGTGACCACTGTGTACATCACTGAAGCAACTATGTTATTGTTGATTGTACTGTTGGATGGGGGCAGAAAGTAGAGACCAATAATGGACCCATAATAGAGAGCCACCACTGAGAGATGGGACCCGCAAGTGGACAAGGCTTTGCAGATGCCCTTGGTTGAGGGAACCTGGAGGATGGTGAACCCAATATGTCCATAAGAGATAAGGATGCATAGAAATGGAAGCATAATGGCAGCCAAACCTGCTGTGAAGATTACTAATTGGTTGAGTGATGTGTCAGAGCAGGACAACTTGAGCAGGGCACCCAGGTCACAGAAGAAGTGTGGGATAGTGTGGTCAGCACAGAAGGAAAGTTGGTCTAAGAGAAGAGTGTGCAAAAGAGCACAAGCAGAAGCTATGATCCAGGATATAGCTACTAGAGTAGCACAACGGCTCTGATTCATGATGGTAGTGTAGTTTAGAGGGTGACAGATAGCCATGTATCTGTCATAGGCCATTGAAGTGATAAGGAAACTGTCCAAATCTGCAAAGAATATGAAGAAGTAGGTCTGTGAAACACACCCCTCATAGGTAATGGGTATGTTCTGGTTCGGCACTTTTGTTAACATCTTTGGAACAGTAACAGATGAAAATGAAATGTCTGTGAAGGCCAAGTGACTGAGGAAGAAGTACATGGGGGTGTGGAGGTGAGAGTCTAGCCTGATGAGCAGGATGATGAGCAGGTTCCCCAGCACTGTAGTAAGGTACATGGCCAGGAACATGGAAAAGAAGATGCCGCTCTGCTCTGCTCTGATGGGAAGCCCCAGGAGAAGGAACTCAGACACACTACTATGGTTCTTGAGCCTCATACTTGTGTATCAGCTGGATACACCTACTGATGGAGAAGGCTGAAAAAATAAATGATTGTGACATATGACAGACAGTAAAGATGTTTATTAGACCTAGGGGTTATCTTCCTTTACATGCTTTTCTTTTACATTTTCCATATGTTTTTTTCCAAATTTTGTAGAGGATAAAAAATGTAGATTTAGATATGAAGCCACTTTCTTCCTCAGTCTGATTCTAGACTCTGTGAATAATAATAGTTACAGTCAACATTTACTAAATGTTTTACTTATATACAATTCTAAACTTATGTGTGCACTAACACATTAAATAATTAAAAATAGATGACCTAAATATATACTATTACCATTTCTACTGTACAAAAGTTGTGGTTTAAGGAAAAATAGTCTCATAGACACCAAAGTATGACAAAGAGAATAGGGGTTGTGTACTCATGAGTTTTGACTCCAAGTTTGTTCTCTTAAAGCCAAATAATTTTCTAGTGTCAAAATCTACCCTTCATAATTCTGCTTGTGATGTTTTTCTTACTTCTGTATGTCCTGTGTTACTATGCCTATAATTAGCAATTAGTTTGTCACTAGCTGTGGTCCAAAACAGAGCACAATTAATGCATACATAATATCAATTGATTGATAATACAGCTATAACAGCCAAGTAAAACCACCACTTTAGCTTCAGTTAAATGCTTATATCAGACCTAGTTCAGCAGTAGGCTTGACCTTCCTAATAGTACCTTCTCCCCCAGTTTCAAAGAACTGCATTAAAAATCCAAAAGAATTTTTAAAACAAATTTTAATACTTTAGTATCTCTAAAATAACCAAGATTTGTTTTCTAGCATATATAAATATAAAAATCTTTTTAAAGAAGAAAAGCATTTATGATAGTATAGAAAAGCACATTATTGCACTACAATTATCATAAGAAACAAAGGTAATTACAAAGGTTAACCAGAAAAGCAGTGGAGAGGAAGAGGGAGCCTAAGTCCAGATAGGCTTATAATAAAGAATTTGCAGTGGATAAAAATGGTGTTATGGGTCAGTGTATAAATAAAAAATGGACTTCTCTATAAGTGGTTCTGAGGCACTTGTCTATCCACACAACATAGAGACAGTATTTTTTATCTCACACCATATGAAAGTTACAAATGGGTTAAAACATTATATAGAAAAGCAACATTTCAGAGGTCTAGAGGCCCTGCCATTACTTTGTCATCTGGACTTAAAAGTAACCTGGTTCCCTAGGCTATGACCAAATGAAAGGAAGAGTGTATTTCTAAACCAACATAGTTCAGTCAGTGATAATTCATGTCAAAAGAATAAGTACCAATGACGGCAGTAAAGTAATCAACCATGTCTACATGCCATTTGGAAGCAGAGTCTCAGTATGTGTGAACACTCCCATTTAGTCTCCCAGAAACATGTGAATGACATGGTCCATCACTTTGTTCTAAAGGCTAAAGACTTCCTGCACATCTAGGGTTCAAGTCTGGCTGCAGAATCTTAACTGATGGTAGAATGAGTAATGGAGCACTCTTTCTGTTGCTTTCAACTCTGTCTGTTTTCTACCTCAAAGAAACATGAAAAATCACTCCCCTGTGTAGCATAATTTCCATTGCAGCTTTGAGACTTCCATATCCCAGCCCCAAATACCACCTTCAGTAGGATGTCATTATTCAAAATTCTTTTAACAACATAAAATATTTTAAAGTTTCAAGTGAAGATTAAGGTTAATGTAAATATTCCTTGGATAGAAGGAGGCTTATAACCACACTGATTCTGAGATGGAATAGATGAGAGTCGTGGGTGAGGAAGCCTGGATGGAAGAACAGTGGAACTGCTTTTCTTAATGTAAACAGAGTGGGGAGGAAGGCAGAGGTTACAGGCAGAAAGAATGCATTGGCTAAAAGCAGTGAGAAGAAATTTACCATTTTAGTTTGGCTCAGATGATTGTCACAGAATTAACTGTAGAACAGTGGCACTGATGATGAAATATAACAAGCACTTAATTTATACAATTTCTATTAAAGTCCTACTCACTTATTCCTGAAAGAACACTGGGTCTTTCTTCTTGCATTACAGTAAGAGCTTCTAGTTAACCTGTGATTCAATTCCAGGACTGCCTATCTTCAAAAACTGTATTCTCACATCAAAAGCCTTCAGCAAGCACATCTACAAGTAAGGTTATTATTGCCACATAGTAACACTAAAGAGTTCCAGGAAATGTTCAGAGAACTTAAGATTTAGCCACAAATCTATGATTTCAAGACAGAAGCCTTGATGATATTAATAACACTAATAAATTAGGCTAGCAATCATTCATTAATTGTATAATCTGTTGATTAGTATAGACCAGCTTCTATGACATATAGTTTTTATCATAGCTTAACATGACTACAAATATATATGTGAGAACCAGAGGGTAAGAGCACTGGGGTTGCTCTTCCAGAGGACCTGGGTTTAAACCCCAGCAGCCACATAAATGTTTACAACTGTCTGTAACCCTAGTTTCAAGGGATCCAAAACTATTGTTTAGTCTCTTTAGGCACAAGGTAGGCAAATGGTACTTAGGCATACGTACAGGCAAAATACTCATAATATAAAATAAAATTTTAAATTTTAAAATACACAATTTTTGCTTAACCAATTGAAAAATAAGGCTGAGAGAATGTAAATAATTTACATAAGCCCATGTATCATGGAAAAGACTGGGGGGGCATTTAATATAAAAATAGTCTAATTAAAAAAATTATGCTCCCAACCATTATGTTTGATCACTTCTAGAACAGCATACACTGATAGAATAGAGATTCCCTTTTAATAAAGCCATTGCACTGATGCATTTTACAAATCTTTAGTAAGATCATTGAAGTAATCAGAGAGTTTAAAATGTCCACTACTTGACATAAATTTTTATTTGACTGAGAGCTGAAATTTCCTGGTATCCTGACCAAAGGAGATAATATTCTAGTCAATCAAAACCATTTTTATTAATTTTTGTTTGTATGTGTATGTATGTTTGTATGTATGTCACATAATCACAGTGCCTATGTGATCAGAAAAGGGTGTTTGGTCCTCTGGAACTGGAGTTACAGATAGCTGTGAGCCACCTCATGTCGGTACTGGGAACCAAACTCAAGTCACTTGGAAAATCAATAAGAGCTCTTAACTCCTGAACCACCCCTAGAGCCTCATGGCAAGTTTTTTTTAATGAACTATCTAGTTAATAAGCTTAAGGCCAATATAAATTCACTGGACATAATATGTAGTCAATGAAGTATATATGTGAAAAGTTGCAGTAAATGTATGTCACAGTAAACAATATATTGATATGCTTTAACTATGCAAAAATGCAGATTATTAATTATTGATGTTCTTACAACTGGGATGCAGATCAAATATTTAATAATGAGAGGAAAAATGATAAAAAGTTATGACAGAAAAATATAAACTTCAAAAAATCATTATGTTTACTGAGGTTACTTGAGATTCAGAATATTTTTCTTGTTTGATTATATTAATCATGTGCTAGATTTTATAACTGATCATCAACTACCCACATATAACTTAAATTTAAATTTAAGTAGAATTACAGATGACAATGATCTGAAATATTGATCTATATTTTTAACTCCAACTTCTTCTTCCAACAGTCTTTATGACCATAGATCACACACACACACACACACACACACACACACACACACACACACACACACACACACATTGTAATGTTCTTGGGTAGAACCTTACGAATACTGCCCTTACCAAGCTTAGTGACAGATAATCAAATGTCATTTCCATGAATTTGTTAATGTTCTTCAAATGACTTAGAGACAGAGTGAACAGAGAAATCATAATATCATGCCTATCAAGTGGCACACTCTTTTCACCAGCTCCAAGACAGTAACTGAAGGATTTCTCTTTTAGAGTTGGTTTGTAAACCCAGGAGAGCACTGACACAGTTTCTGGTGAGAGACAATTAGGGAGCAATCACTGTGTTCTTCTAATATTCCCTATGGACATGAACATTTGCTAGATACAAAGACAGTCAGCCCCTTTGGGAATATAGATATGTATTTAATCATTTGCAGATTAATTTACTTGTTAAGTTTTTTTATAACCATTTGCTTATTTAACCATATCCATCATAACAATTCTTGAGGTAGACATTTGTCCAAATTGTACTAATCTTGAAAATGGTTCAAAAATTTCTCAGGTGAGTTTTCAAATCCAGTCACATCAAATTCAGAGTGAAAGGGTAGATACCTTTATAACAGAGTAACTCCCCTTTAATGGTGGGCACTATAGATTATGAGATCATACTTCCTGCATTCAGTCTGGAACTGGGAGGAGAGCTGCTACTAGTCCATAGGGGGTCACAAACTCTTGACAAAAGACAGAAAATTTTCATACTAGAGAAACATTTGAATAAATATAAAGACTTCAATTTTGCCTTCAATTGTTAACATATTTTAATTATTTATATATATAAATTATATACATATATATATATCAATAATACATAGATATGCATATTGAGGACTACATGCTTAATTTTTCTCCATTGTTTATATTTTATTCATATTGCATCCCAGTTGCAGCTCCCCTCCATCCGCTCCTAACAGCACCACCCTTGCTAATCCCTTCCCCCCCAATCACCCCATTCACCTCTCAGAGAAGGGAAAACCCTGTTTTGGTACCACTGAACCCTAGGACGTTTAGTCCCAATAGGACTAAGCACCTACTGGCCTGCTGAGGCCCAAACAGCAGTCTGGGAAGGGGATGGGGTCCAATGGCCTACAACAGAGTCAGAGACAGCTCTAGCTCCAAATGTTAGGGGACCCCCATGAAGATTAAGCTGCACATCTACAAAAGTGTGGAGCTTAGGTCCAGCCCTTGAAGATTCTTTGGTTGGTGATTCAGTCTCTATGAGTCCCCATGGTCCCAAGTTAGTTGACTCTGTTGGTTTTCTTGTGATGTCCTTGACTCCTCTGGCTGGATCTTCCACAAGACTGCCCCACTCTGCTTAATGTTTGGCTATGGGTCTCTGCATTTCTTTCCATCTGCCACTGGGTGAATCCTCTCAGGAAACAGTCATGCTAGAGTCCTGTCTGCAAGCATAGCACAGTATAATTAATATGGTCAGAAGTTGATTCTTTTCCATGGAATGAGTCTCAAAGTGGAGCCAGACATTGGTTGGCTGTCCCCTCAGATACTGTTTTATCTTTATCCATGCACATCTTATAAGCAAGACAAAGTTGGGATTGGAGATTTTGTGTGTATGGGGGGCGATGATCCCCTCCTTCCATTAGAAATCCTGCCTGGCTACAGGAGGTGGCCACTTCAGTCTCTATAACCCATGCTGGTAGGAATCTCAGCTAATGTCATCCACATAGACACCACATAGCATCTCTTATCCCAGGTCAACAGATAGTCCTAGAGATGCTCTCACTAACATCCATTTTCACTCTCAGCCTTCCCAATAGCCCCTTCTGCCATGCCTGATTGCCATACTCACAGCCCTCCTCACCCTTTCCTCTACCAAGTTCCCTGTCTTCATCCACATCTCAGGATATTTATTCCTCCTTCTGAGCATAATTCACATATCCTCCCTTGAGACCTAATTATTACTCCATTTCTTCGGAATTGTAGATTGTAGCATAGTTATCCTGAACTTTATAGCTAATGTCCAATTATAAGGATGTATATATATATGTATCTTTCTTGGTTAACTCACTCAGGATGTTCCATTGAGTTGCCTGCAAAATTCATGGTGTTTTTTACTTTTAATAACTTAGTATTCCATTTTATATATGTACCACATTTTCTTTATTCATTCTTCAGTTGAGAGACATCTAGATAGTTTCGAGTTTCTGACCATTATGTATAAAGCTTCTATGAACATAAGTTGAGCAAGTTGTCCCTGTGATATAGTAAGCAATCTTTTGAGTATATTCCCAGGTGTGTTACAGTTTCTAGGTTAGAACTATTCCCCATTGTCTGAGAAACTGCCAAACTGATGTCCAAAGTAGTTGAACAAATTTGTAATCGCACCAACCATGAAGGAATGTTCACCTTGTCCCACATACTTACTTGTCATCATGTGTTCTCATTTGGGTTTTTGATCTTAGTCATTCTGATGGGTATAAGATGAAATCTCAGAGTGGGTTTGAATTTCATTTCCCTGATGTCTAAGAATGTTGAATGTTTCTTTGATATTCCAGGTTCTACTACTGAGAATTCTCAGTTTAACTTTATATCTCATTTTCCACTATTTATTTGTTCGTTTATTTGCTTACTTATTTATTCATTCACTTTATATCCTGATTGCTAACTCCCATTTGGTCCCAACTCAAGCAGATACTCTCTCTGGATCCCTCTTCCTGTCTCCTTTGAGAAGAGAGGTAACCTGGGTTCTTAACCCACCTTAGTAAATCAAGTCACTAGAGGATAGGCACATCCTCTCCTACTGAGGCTAAATGAGGTGGCCAAATTAGGGGAACAGGATTCACAGGCAGGCCACAGAGTCAATGACAACCCACAACTCCAGTTGTTGGAAACCCACAGGAAGACCAAACCGCACATCTGCAACATATTGTGCAGGGAGCCTAGGTCCAACCCATGTGTGATCTTTATTTGGTGGTTCAGTCTCTGAGAGTCCCCAAGGGTCCAGGTTAATTGACTTTGTTGGTCTTCTTATGTTGACCCTGTCCTTTTTGGGTCTCCTCAATACTTCCCCCAACCTTACCTCAAGACACCCAGAGCTCCATCTAATGTTTGAGTGTAGGTCTCTTTCCACTGGCTGATGGGTGGAGCCTCTCACCTGTCTACAAGAATAACAGAGTATCATTAAAAGCTTTAGGGATTAGTTCTTGCACATGGGTTGGCTGTCAACTTGGGGTGGTCATTGGCTGACCCCTCCCTGTTTCTCTTCTGTCTTAATCCTGGCATATCTTGTAGGCAAGACATATTTGGGCCAAAGGTTTTGTTGTCCTCATCCCTCTACTGGGTGTCCTGTCTGGCTACAGGAAGTAACTACTTTAGAATACATATTCTACACTGCTAGGAGTCTTGGCTAGTATTGAGCTGACAGAACCCCTGAGACCTCCCTTGTTTCCATGACTATGTGGACTTTCTGTTGTTTCTGTTGATGTTGAAGGCCAGCTTCAATCCATGGTACTCTGATAAGATACAAGCAGTTATTCTGATTTTCTTGTATCTGTTGAGGCTTGCTTTGTGACCAGATGTATGGTCAGTTTTAGAGGAGGTTCTATGAAGTCTGAGAAAAATGTATTCTCTTTTGTGTTCAGATGAACATTTCTATAGTTATGTTAGGCCTGTTTGGTTCATAACATCTGCTGCTTTCATTATTTCTCTGTTTAATTTCTGTCTCAATGGCCTGTCTGTTGGTGATAGTTGGTGTTGAAATCTCTCTCTGGCTATTAAGGTGTGGGGTTCAGTGTGAGATTTAAGCTTTAATAATGTTTCTTTTATGAATGTGAGTACACTTGCTTTTGGCAAATGTTCAGAATTGAGATGTCAACTTGATGGATTTTTTTCTTTGATAAGCATGAGCATTCTTCCACATTGGTTTTGATTAATTTTGGTTGAAAATCAATTTTATTATATATTAGAATGGCTACTCCAGCTTGCTTTTGGGGTCTGTTTGCTTGAAAAACTTTTCTCCAGGTCTTCTCTATCTATATCTTTTTTGTTTGCTTGTTTGTTTTTGTTTTTGTTTCTATGCAGCACAATGATGGAAACTATTTTGGCATTTACTCTATTAGTCTATGTCTTTTTACTGGTGAATTGAGTTCATTGATGTTGAGAGATATTAATGACTAATGATTGTTAATTGCAGTTATTTTGATGGTGGTTGTGGTGGTTTACATATGCTTTGCTTGTGGAGTGGCACTATTTGGAGGTGTAACCTTGTTGGAGTAGGTATGGCTTTGTTGGAGGAAGTGTGTAACTGTGGGCATGGGCTTTAAGACCATCATCTTAGTTGCCTAGAAGCCAGTCTTCTCTTAGCAACCTTCAGAAGAAGATGTAGATCTCAGCTCCTTAAGCCCCATGTCTGCCTGGCTGATTCCATGTTCCTGTTGAAAGACCCTCAGAGAGAATCTTCCTCTCAGGAGGGAGATCCTCAAGCCCAATGACCAGTCCGAGTCCACAGGCTGCAATCTGCAAGAGGGTTTATTTTGGGGTACACAGGTACCTGTGGGCGTCCCAGTCAGCTCGAGAGGACTGGCGCGCCTAGCAGAACCAGGGACGGGTTTTTATAGGGTATTGGGGAGCAGAAGCATGCTTACAGAAGCAGATGCATGGTTGGTGGATTCAAGTGAGGCGCGAATGTATGGTTACACCCAATTGGCTATTCAAATGAGGTTGCCACACAGCAAGAGAATACGTGCAGGTTGGGGCGTCCGGAATGTCAGGGGCTAGGGGCTTATCTCTTGTTAGGTGGCCCATAAACCAATACCAATAATTTAGACTGGTTTCTGAATTTTGTTTTCTTTTATGGTCTGTTTCATCTAAATGATGGGTCAGCTTGTCCCACAAAGTCCCACATCTGAACTTTCCCAGGCTTATTTTAGTTCTGAGTCTGTGTATCTAAAAACTTACTTTTTACTTCTATAGTTGAGGGCCTTGGACTTGTATAATTCTCTTTCTGGGAGGGGGTCTTTCACTGTCTTGATGATAATGGACTGAACCTCTGAAACTGTAAGCCAGCCCCAATTAAATGTTGTAATTATAAGAGTTGCCTTGGTAACTGTGTGTGTTCACAGTAGCAACACCCTTTCACAGTCATGTTTGTGTGTGTGTGTGTGTGTGTGTGTGTGTGTGTGTGTGTGTGTGTGTGTGTTCTTCAAGTTTTCTGTTGTGCTGGATATTTTTTATAGATATTCTTAAATTTGGTATTGTCTTGGAATACTTTGTTTTCTCTATCTATAGTGATTGAAAGTTTTGCCAAGTATGGTAGGCTTGTTTGGCATCTGTGGTTTCTTAGAGGCTATAAGACAGAATCTATCCAGGCTTTTCTAGCTTTTGCACTCTCTGTCGAGAAGTCAGGTATAATTTTTGATAGGTTTTCCTTTGTTCCTTGCAACTTTTATTAATCTTTCTTTTTCTGTAGTGCGTTCACAAAAAGGGACCCACCATGCCTGTTCTCCAAAAGACCCAACAAGCATCTGAAAGAGTCAGATGCAGATATGTGCACCCAACCAATGAACAGAAGCTGCTCACCCCCTGGTTGAATTAGGGAAAAGCTGGAGGAAGCTAACAGGGAAGGTAACCCTGTAGGAGGACCAGCAGTCTCAATTAACCTGGACCCCTGAAACCTCTTAGATACTGGATCACCAACCAGGCAGCATACACCAGCTGGGATGAGGCCTCCCACACATAAACAGCAGAGGATTCCTGCGTCTGGGTTCAGTCAGAAAAGATGCACCTAACCCTCAAGAGACTGGAGGCCCCAGGAAGTTTAGAGGTCTGGTGGGATGGGTGAGGTGGGGACATATGACATCCTTGTGGAGACAAATGAGGGGGAGAGTTTCAGGGAACAGGAAGGAGGTATAAGATGTGGAACTCTCAGGAGATAGACCAGGAGGGAAATCAAATCTGGAGTGTAAAAATAAATAAATAAACAAACAAAAAGGGGAAAATTGTCTATTTGTATTTGATTTAAAATAAAAGTTTACATGACAATAAAAAATGTCTAGTTAGAAATCTTTTCTTGAAGAAATCTAGATAAGAAGTTTATAAGGCAAGGTATCCCTAGTAGGATTATGAAAAGGAGAATGAGAGTTAAGAAAGACAGTACCCAATTGCATACTGGACTGTTAATGATTCAACAACATTGAACTGTTGCTTAGATTTTTGTAGTTCCATCTGTAGTTGTCAGATTTTGTATCTAACTATACATGATTTGGTAACATAGAAGCAAAATTTCTCCCTGAGAAAGGGACAAAGTCTACCTTTTTCTGCTGTTTGTAAATCTAATCTTCACCAACTTTTATAGTACTATAGCACCCAGAAAGTCTACTGGTCCATGAATGGTCTGAGCCACCTGTTGGAGATCCTACATAAACTGTGAGTTAGGGAGGTAGTCAATCCTGCTGCTCCAGTTGAACACTAGTAGCCACCTACCCGCTAGGATTGCAAGAAGGGATAAGATCTTAATCACTTATTTGCACCACTATAGTCCCTTTGTTAGAAACCAGCAAGGATTCTCCACCTGGTATCACTCTTAATTTTGGATAAAGGAGCACCAAGGCACATGTCCCAGGCCACCCAGAAGGTGTGCAGCTGTTCGCCTGAGCACTACTGAGGATTGAAGCATTGTGAACATTTGAATATAACATCTGAGAGGCAGGGCTCAAGGTCAAGGTATTGCTATAGTCCAAGGAATTCAGTATACCCATAAAGCATGTCCCTGAGGAGTTAAAACGATAGGCAATACCAAAGAGAGAGATGTAGGAGAGATAAGGGTGATAGTAGTATTTGGCTCAAAGCAGTTAATGAGCAGAAAGAATAGAGAGTCTAATAATCCAATGAATGAGGTCACAAATGATAGTGACATCAACATTCCCCAAAGCAGCCAGGCAGAGTGTTATTAAGGCATTTAGGACAGCCAAGACTTGACCCACGGTATTTGCAGGGTAAATATGAGCAACGCCAATAAATTTCTAGTTACTTTTTTACAGAAATCTTCCTTTAGTTATAGAGAAAAGAGGCACAGGAGTAATCCCAGATGAAAAGGAGATTGATAAGGAACTTGATAGGGAACTGAATCAGTCTTTGACAGCCTGATTTAGAGCAATTTTCCAATCTTATTAGAACAGGCTATGATCTCTTGAATGATAGATGTCCACATGTTAGAACTACCCTGAATATGTATAGATATGAAGAAATAGAGGGAGGAGAGTGCAAATTTAGGTATAAAAGATTTTCAGATCATTTGTTTGTGCAGGGAGAGAAAGTTGCCACCATTGAAAATTGAGAATGTCAGGTTTGGATATTGAGCGGTACTGAGGCCAAGCTTTTTATAGTAACAGAGCAAGTCTTTAGTAAAACACGAGTTCATGGAAGAAGAGAGGAAAGGGTCACAGAAATAAATGCAGCTCCTAAGAAGAAAAGGCAAGGAAACAGAGAAGGTTTCTACAGAGGAAGAGGAGCAAGTATCTTAATAACTACAGCGATGCCTACATGGTGGAGACCTGGAGAGCTTAGCAGGATCAAGAAATCTTACCAAGTAGGTGAAGAGAGACAGATAGAGCAGGTTGAAAGAAGAAGTGGCTGAAGAGTCATACCCTAGAATTTGGAACCAAATAGGGTGGTGTTTTGTTTTGCCCTGAAGTTATCTGTATTTTGATGCTAATTCCACTGCCCCAAGGACAGCTGCCTAGTCACTACTCAGGTGATTTCACCGGAACCTCCCCATTGAATTTGTAAAGTACAGGTGAAGGACAGGTACAGGATAGAAGGAGGCCTGTCATTGGAGGAGAAGGAAGGATGGGCAGGAGAGAAGTTTGAAGGAAGAGGAGGAGACTAGAGGAGAAAAGGGAGAAGAGACAGGAGAGGGTGAGAAGCCTTGGCAGGTGATGTTAAGATTCCACTCTGTGTATTTATAGGTTGTTATTAATGTTCCTAAGCGATGGATGGTACCGGGCTTTGTATTTTTAAGTGGGCAATTATATCTTATCAATTGGATCTAAGATTATTGTGCTGTGTGTTCTTTTATGTAACGGTTTGAGTGTACGAAAGTGTGCGGTGGCAGGAGACTCTGGGCCACTGAGGTATTCAGATGTGTTTCCGCCAAGATATCTAGCAGATATCTTGGGGCACTGTGGTGCTGGACATAGTGGGGTAAAAGACCACAATACTGTTTTTTTATTTTTATATTTTCACAACAACAGGGTGGGTGGAAGAAGCCAGCAACAACAAACATCCATACACATCTTGAGAGAGTCAAGATCCTTTCAGTTGACCATAGCAGCTGCCCAGGCTCCCAAAGCCTAGGAATCTCCAGGTCCCTGCTTCAAATGTGGTTAGGAGGGTCATTGGGCCCAGGTCTGTTCAAATCCTTACAAACCATTCTGGTCATGCCCATTGTGCCATCAAGAGGGACTTTGAGGTATTGATTGACCCTATATCCCTTGCAGCAAGGAGACTCAGGCCCAGTCTCCCCTCTAGCCAACCCTCTAGGTCAGACCATTGATGACTGAGGGGCCCCCAGGTTCTCTTGGTCGAACTACCACTGCCTCTGACAAGAAGCCCTAGGTAGCCATCACAGTATTAAGACAATCTAACTCCTTCCTTCTGGACACGGGGATTACTCTTTCAATCCAAATGGAGTTTTGGGTACCAACTCTTTTTCCTGTTCTTTCATTGCCTGAGTTGGGACAAGCTTACCTGACACACCAAACACCACCCCTTATCTGTATATTTTGTGGTATCCCTCTTAATCATTTCTTTCTTATAGTATCAACATAGATGTCCTGTTCTCTTACTAAGATGGGAGATGGAACTTCTTAGCTAAAATGGGATCCTCTATTTCCTTTCTTTCTCTATCTGCTTGTCCCATGTTCATCATTCACAATCTTTTCCTTCTCCTCCACACCACACAGTCTGATACACCTTTACCCTTATTGATTTCCCAGGGGGATCTATGAGTGTTAAAAACCCAAAAACCCTTCATAGCAAAACATCATTCCCCTCTCATTATTCAATTACTCAATTCATTGTCATGAGACACCTCACCTAGGCTCAATTAATACCCTCTCTCCAAAACCTTAAGAGATGTAAGCCTCTTACCTTCAACCTTTATAGAAAAATCTTTTACACCTCACATCTTTCACATATAACACTCCCATACTCTCAGTTGAACAACCTAATATAACCAACCACTTGATTCAGAATATCCAACTTATCAACTCAGCAGTGGCTCCCCATCACCCAGTTGTACCCAAGCCCTATACTCTCCTCTCTACAAAGGCCTCAAATTCCTCTGTCCTGGACCTCAGTGATGCCTTCTTTTCTATTCTTCTGGACTCCCAGTGACAAAATATCTTTGGCTTTACTTGGATTGACTTAGACATACTTTTTTATCCAACACATTTCTACCATCCTACCCCAGGGGTTCTAGAACAGCCTAAACCTACCTATCCAGGACTCTGATTTATTCTCTTTATCTCTTCTGAAATTTGAACTTCTCCTTTGTAATATATCCCTGAAAATTACCAAGGCTGATACTCTTCCTTTTTAAACTCTCAGTCCAACATAGGATATAAGGTTTTACCTAGGATGGTCCAACTGTGCAGTCCTCAGGAAACTTATCTGAGTTTAAATATTAGTCTAACTCACAAGGCTATTACCCTAGATAGAAAACATCTAATCCAGTCAATTTCAAGCCCTACCACCAAACATGAACTTTTATTCTTCCTGGGGATAGGTGCTCGCTTCTTATGCTCTTGGATTCCTTTTTTTTCTCTCTTCTTGCCCACTTATATGAAGTAGCTCTTGGCTCCTCACATAAATTCTTCCTCGTACCATTTATAATACCTTTCATAAGCTTCAGTAGACCCTTCTCCAGGCTCTGGCCCTATAACATCTAGACTTAATTCATCAATTCTCTGTGTGTTACAGAAAAGGATATAGCTTCTGGGGTCTGGGTCACCAACTGTGATCTTCATTTGTGCCCACTGAGTATTTGTTGAAAAAATTAGACTGTAGTATTCAAAGATGAGCAGCTTCTCTGCATGTTCTGGCTACAGCTGAACTTCCTAGCTATAAGTCAAAGAAGTTAACCTCTTGGTCACCTATTACTGTCTTCTCTCCCCAGGCTTGTATAAGGCTTTCTTAGGGGTGGAGATTTCCAGGGTGGAGATCAGTAGAATTTCAAGACACACAGGGAATGATGAGATTTCAAACTCAGGGACATGCTCATCATCCTGTTCATTGACTGGACTCTCACCTCCACCCCCATGTATTTCTTTCTCAGCATTTGGTCTTCACAAGAATCTTTTTCTCTCATCTGTCACTGTACCTAAGGTGCTGATGGACATGTACACTAATCTTCATTTCCATTGGAGGATAATTTATTATGTTTTTTTTTTTTGTATTTGCTACTGACCTTAGTGGCTTCCCAATTACATCAACAATGTATGTCCACGACATCTCCACTCTACCATCATCATGATAAAATTTGTGCATTATGAAAAGCTGTGTTTTAAATCCTATATAGTGCCAGCCCCTCTCTTTCATCTTCTTACATGGCTGCTGCTCTGTGCTGATGCCATGCTTCTTTTAAGACCTAACTGCCATGATTAAATTGGCATGTTCACAGTCAGGATGGCAGTCTTTATTTAAGATTTATATGTATATTGGTATCTCATGGGTACACTATGCCTACCATTCTGAGGGGCCCTTCAAACATGGGAGTTTGTAAAGCTTTGTGTGCATGTAGCTTCCATCTCTCTATGCTCTCTCTATATTATGGGGCTATTTGAGCACTACCTTTTCCCCACATCTAACAATATAATGGACAAGGACATCATTGTAGCTGTCATGTAAACAGCTGTCATACCCATGTTAAACCTCTACACTTGTAATTTTAGAAACAGGGATACAAAAGAAGCACTTGGGATATTCTTGTCACATAAGAGTTTTTTCCATGGCAACATCTGAATATTTTCGTCAAAACCCTATCTTTATTTATAACGTGCACTTGACTTCAAATTTGAATGTTTTTTAAAAAATTATTTTTGTCCTCAAGCTCTTAGACAGTAATAAATTGGACAAAAATAATTGATGAAAATTCAATTAACAGTGCTACACTATATAAATGATTTTTAATAGTTTCATTTTTATTTTTATTAATAATTGGTAACTGTATTTATATATGTAGTATACTGATATTTCAATGTGATATTTCAATGAATGCAATGTGCACTATCAAATCAGTAATTATTAGCTCATTATCATTTCTTTTTGTTTGTGAGTTTTCATAGACTACATAAAGGCTATTTATGTTGTGAAACTTACTATTCCCATATGACTGTACTTGGCATGTATTATCCTACCTCCTTTGAAACACTTCCCATATTTCTAGTAATTATTGGATTGTTAGTTTATAAAATAAATCTTTTGACCAGCAAATCTAAACTAAATTTACTTTTATTTCAACTCTGGATATCAGGTTTTTGCCAACTATACTTCAGACACGATTTGATATTTAGAATACATGAAAAGATTTGCAAAAATGAAACAGCGCAAACCAAAACTATCGCTCAGTAAAACACACCGTTCAAAAGAACACATATGAATGGTAATTAAATATTCTTAAAAGTGTAATGCTATATAGAAACATGGAAATAAAAATAAGCACATTAAATTTTTATAGAAAACATGTGCTATAAAATAAATTCCACTTATATAAACATATTTGTTTATTAACAAAATATTTAGATGGATTAGTAAACCAATGATAGAAAGGTTAACCCCATGTTTATATTATCTAGAGTTGTGGTACAAAAGGGAAATTAATTTTCTAGGTAACAATCAAACACATAGAAAAGAGCCTTTCCCTTTGAAAAAGTTTTTCCAAGTATGACCTTGCAGGGGAAATCTGACTGTAACTGAGAAGGTCTCCCCACCTCTCCTTCTGCTCACATTCACAAGCAAGCTGGAATTTTTCCTAAGGACAGTATTTTCTCAAAGTCTTCCCTTAGAAATTCGTGTTTAAGAGCGACCTGACCAACTCTCATGAATAAGGTTTTCGGGAACTGCACTCCTTAACAAGTTCCCTGGGTAATTCTCTTGAATATCAAACTTTAGGGACTACTGCCCTAGGGCATCTGTCCTGGAGGGAGTCAGAAGTAAACTCGGAAGTCAGTACATCTTTACCAGCTTCCTCTAGCTGAAAGCTTGGTTTCCTCGTCCATTGTGTCTTTTCTCTGAAATACAGAGTGGAGTCTTCACACCTGTAGGTTTGACAAATTCGTTTTTGTTGTCAGGGAGGGCCTTGGGCCATGAGGGTGTACTGGATGTCCTAGAGGTGAACTTAGAAGTTGTTCCTGAGAGCTGGGTAGCCTCAACATGACGTTCAGAGCAGAGATGAAGCTGAGGTGTGTGTGTGTGTGTGTGTGTGTGTGTGTGTGTGTGTGTGTGTGTGTATTCACGTGCTCTTAATGAAGTAATTTCTGACTTCTAGTTCATAGAAACAGGGAATAAGGAGTCATCACTGGCCATAACTCCATTGAATTTCACCTCAAAAGGCATGGGAATTGAAGAGGAAAGACTGAGATAGTCAACTACATAGCCTTTTTGGAAGCTTGAGATCATTGTTTATGTTTTTAGGTATCACGATGTGTGTTTATTTAGAGTAGGTAGTAAATGGCCAATCTAGCATAATCTCTCTTTCAACATCTTAAGTTTAGATGGCACTGAATTTTTATTTGGAGAATATAATTAGTTAGAAAGCTCAACTTACTAAACACAGTCCTCATTTCTCAGCTTCTTGATACAATCCATTGATTTCTTGCCTCCATTCCCTACTACAATCTGATATTTATTGATTTATTAGGGTGTTCTAGAGTATTTTTAGAATGGGGAAACTGTTTTTAGGCAATAAAATAAAAAAGCATTTACAGAGAAAATGGTAAAATGGTTTTTGTGATTTTTTTTTAAGGATAGACAAAAATAGTGACTATATGCAATCAACTACCAAGATATTAACATCAACACCTTGGTATATTTCAGATCAAAGTTTCCTTTTAACTGAGGTTTTAATTTCATGTTATAATTCTAAATTTTAAGTTTGCCATTGTATGTTCATCAAAACATATTATTTTCCTTTTAAAATGTTTATTGAAATATTTATTAGTTTTTAAGCAGGGGAAATAATACTGGGAATGGAGGATCTAGTCAGGGTGTGTGTGAGAGAAGCCAATCAAAATGGAGTATGCATGAAGATGCCATAAGGGAATCTGTTTTTGCAAGTGAAAATTTTAAAAATATTAAATTTTAAAAATGACTCCTTCACAAATTTAAAACTTATCACACTGAAGTGATAAAATATAACCAAGCCTGGTGCACATTCTTCATTTCTTCTCTTTTCTTTTTTCCCTTTTTAGCCTGCTGATCTAAATGTACCATGCTGCACTCAGCCACAGAGCTTCATCCTTCAGAACATGGAGCCTAGCAGCCTCAAAACACTTGAAAGCAGTGAAAACCTGGGGACCAGGCCAGGCATTTTTTCCTTTTTGACCACTCAAGATTCTCCTTACTAATTTTGGCTACTCTTTGGTAAGGGCCAAAGGGAAATGGTGTGCTGATACAGGATCAGAGGATGATCAAACTAGAAAGAGTGTAAAGGAAAAGAAAATTTTGACACTTAAGTCAGCTCTTCTAGAATTTGCTGTCCTTGAGAACTACAATGAGATCCTGATGTCTCACCTCACTCACTCTTTCCATATGTGTAGCAGGCTCTGGGCATTAATTTGAGCTTAACATGAGCTTTCTTTCTTCCCTTCTTTTCCTTCCTTCCTTCCTTCCTTCCTTCCTTCTTTCCTCCATTCCTTCATTCCTCCCTTCTTCCTTTCTTTCTTTCCATCCCAAGCGGTGCCTGCTCCTAATACCCTCCCCATGCAGAAATCTTCTTCTCTTCTGAGAGGGTGTCCTTCCCAAGTATCGCCCCACCCTGGAGCATAAAGTCTCTGCAGTGTTAGGCCCATCCTCTCCCACTGTGGCTAGACAAGGTACCTCTATTGGGAATGGATACTGTGGTCAGGCTATAGCTGTAAGGACAGCCTCTTCTCCAGTTGTCAGGGGACCCACATGGAGACTAAGTTGCACATCTGCTAGATATGTGCTGGCAGCCTCATTTTACCCTATGTATGTTCTTTGGTTGGTAGTTTGGTTTCTGAGATCTCCCAGATCTCCAGGTTAATTGACTTTGTTGGTCCTCCTGTGGGGTTCCCATTCCATTCAGGGCCTTCAATCCTTCTCTGACTCCATACAAGTCCCTGACCTCTGTCAATATTTGACTGTGGGTATATGTGTCATTTTAGTCAGCTGCTGGTAGATCACCTCAGAGGACAGCTATGCTAAGTTCCTGTTTATAAACATAACAGAACAGGGAGTAGTGCTTAACCATGGGATGGGTTTCAAGTTGTGCAGTTATTGGTTGACCATTCCTTCAGTCTCTGCTCTGTCTTTGTCCTACATTTCTTTTAGGCAAAAAAAATTGAGCCAAAAAGTTTTTGGGTGGGTTGGTATCTTCATCCGTCCACTGGAGTTCCTGCCTGGCTACAGGAGGTGGCCTCTTAAGGTTCTATGTCCCCACTGTTGAGCATCCTGGCTATGGTCAACATATTGACTCCTGGGAGGCTCCCTTGGTAGAGGGGAGAGAGAAGAGAATGTGGGGGCAGAATCAGTTGTGAGGAGAGATAGGAGAGAGGACCAGTAGAATGAGTGGAAATTTGCAGTTGCATGTATGTGGGATCTTTAAAATGAGCTTTTAAAAAATCAGGACATAGGTCATCAACTCTATTTCCAACATCCCTACAGCATTTCTAGATAATGCTTTAGAGCATTTCCAAGAGAAGACAATAGTTTTAGGGGAAGGAGCTACACACACACATACACACATACACACACACACATACATATATGCATTCCTGATGAGAGGGTTGCTCAGTAAATGGGTAGGTCCAGTTGCCTGAGCCCAAAGAATCTAGAAAGGACAAAGGAGAATAGCAGTGTTTTTTGTTTGTTTGTTTGTTTGTTTTGATTTTTTTGGGGGGAGGAAGTTCTTCATTAGAAAGAAAACAAACAAAAACAGTCTTTCTACATTGAGGTCATTGAATCTGGATGAGATTAGAAAATTATACAAAAATAACAGTAAGTGAAATAGTTCTACTTGATATCATAGTTAACAGATTTGTCTCTTTTCTAACCAACTTCATGAATAACTGAAACTTTGGCCGTACATATTTGGCAGTGGCCATTTGCTTTTGCCTTGTTGGGTATTGAACTCAGAGCCTCATGCATGCAGAATGAATGATTTTTCCAGTGTATTACATCTCCAGAAGTTTATTTTTAAACCAGGCTTATTGAAGTATTTATTATTGAACACATTGAAATATCCACCTTAGACTTTAAATATTAATAAAAATTAGGTCACATTTCCTTTTTCAATTTTATTTTTCTGGGATAGTTTATGTATTTACATTTCAATTGTTTTCCTCTTTATCCCCTCTTCCATACCCCCTCCCCATCCCCCTGCTTCTATGAGGATTCTCTTGTTCCAACCCACTCCAAACACAACACCCTGGCATAACCCTACACTGGGGAAATGAGCCTTCACAGAACGATGGGCTTTTCCTCCCATTGATGCTGGACAATGCCATCCTCTGTGTTGATGGTTCAGTCCATAGGAACTCTGATAGGGTTTGGTTGATTGATGTTGTTGTTCTTCCTTTGGTGTTGCAAACCCCTTCAGCTCCTTCACTCTTTTCTCTAAGTCCTCTGTTGGGGTCCCTTTGTTGAGTGCAATGGTTAGCCACAACCATCCTCATATGTATCATTAGGGCTCTGGCAGAACCTCTCAAGAGACACCTATGTCTGGCTCTTGTCAGCAAGCACTTCTTGGCATCAGTAAGAGTGACTGGGCTTGGTGGCAGCATATAGGATAGAACTGCATGTGGGGCAGTCTCTGGATGACCTTTTCTGCAGTTCCTGCTCCTCTCTTTGTCCCTGTATTTCCTCCCATGAGTATTTTGTTCTCCCTTCCAATAAGGAATTAAGCATCCATATTTGGGTCTTTCTTCTTGTTGTGTTTCATATGATCTGTGAATGTGTTTTGTTTGTTTGTTTGGTTGGTTAATTGGTTGTTTTGGGGTTTTTTTTGTTTGTTTTTTTAAAGGTATTCTAAGCTTTTGGACTAATATCCACTTATTACTGAGTGCATACCATTTGTGTTCTTTTGTGACTGGGTTACATCACTCAGGATGATGTTTTCTATTTTTTCCATTTGCCTAAGAATTTCATGCAGTCATTGTTTTTAATATCTGAGTATTACTCCATTGTGCAAATGTACCACATTTTCTGTATTCATTCCTCTGTTGAAGGGCATCTGGGTACTTTCCAACTTTTGGCTATTATAAAAAATGCTGCTATAAACATAGTGGAGCATGTGTCCTTCTTATATGCTTGAGCATCTTTTGGGTGTATGCCCAGGAATGGTATAGCTGGGTTCTCAGGTAGTA
Organism: Rattus rattus; assembly: GCF_011064425.1. NCBI lineage: Eukaryota > Metazoa > Chordata > Mammalia > Rodentia > Muridae > Rattus > Rattus rattus. The sequence continues at coordinate 14,539,715 of NC_046158.1, forward strand.
CTATGTCCAAATTTCTGAGGAACCACCAGACTGATTTCCAGAGTGGTTGTACCAGCTTATAATCCCATCAATCATGGAGAAGTGTTCTTATTTCTCCACATCCTCAAGAGCATCTACAGTCACCTGAGTTTTTTATCTCAGGCATTCTGACTCATGTGAGGAGGAATCTCAGGGTTGTTTGGATTTGCATGTCCCTGATGACTAAGGATGTTGAACATTTCTTTAGGTGCTTCTCAGCCATTAGGTATTCCTCAGTTAAAATGTTTTTGTTTAGCTCTGTACCCCATTTTTATTAAGATTATTTGAATCTCTGGACTCTACCTTCTTGATATCTTTGTATATATTGAATATTAGCTCTGTACTTGATGTAGGATTGGTAAAGATCTTTTCCCAATCTGTTGATGGCTATTTTGTAATAATGACAGTGTACTTTGAATTACAGATGCTTTGCAATTTTATGAGATTTTTGTCGCATCTTGATCTTAGAGCATATGCCATTAATGTTCTGTTCAGGAAAATTTCCCCTGTGTTTATGAATTCAAGGCTCTTCCCCACTTTCCCTTCTATTAGTTTCAATGTATCTGGGTTTATGTGAAGGGCTTTTGAGCTTTGTAAAAGGAGATAAGAATGGGTCAATTTGCATACTTCTTTTTTTTTTATTAACTTAGTATTTCTTATATACATTGAGTGTTATTCCTTTCCGGTTCGGCAAATATCCCCTCCCCTCCCCTTTTGGGTGTTCCCTCCCCATCCATCCCCCATTACCACCCTCCCCCCAACAATCTAGTTCACTGGGGGTTCAGTCTTAGCAGGACCCAGGGCTTCCCCTGCCACTGGTGCTCTTACTAGGATATTCATCAATTTGCATACTTCTACATGCTGATCTCCAGTTCATCCAGCACAATTTGTTGAAAATGCTGTCTTTTTTCCATTGGATAGTTTTAGCTCCTTTTTCAAAGATCAAGTGACCATTGGTGTGTGGGTTCATTTCCACTGATCTACCTGCCTGACTCTGTGCCACAAACATGTAGGTTTTATCGTGAGTGCTCTGTAATTCAACTTGAAGTCAGGCATTGTAATGCACCTAGAAGCTCTTTTATTGTTGAGAATAGTTTTTGCTGTATTGGATCTTTTTATTTTCCAAATGAATCTACAAATTGCTCTTTCTAATTCTATGAAGAATTGAGTTGGAATTTTGATGGGGATTACATTGAATTTGTAGATTGCTTTCAGCAAGATGGCCATTTTTACTATATTAATCCTGTCAATCTATGAGTATGGGAGATCTTTCCAACTTATGAGAACCTCTTCAAGTTCTCTCTTCAAAGACTTGAGTTACTTGTGATACAGATTATTCACTTGGTTGGTTAGAGTCACACCAAGGGATTTTGTTTAATTTGTAGCTTTTGTGAAGGGTGTCATTTCCCTAAATTCTTTCTCACTCTCTTTATCCTTTGAGTAGAGGAAGTCTACTGATTTGTTTGAGTTAATTTTATATCCAGCCACTTCACTGAAGTTATTTAAGAGCTATAGGTACTCTCTGGTAGAATTTTTGACATTACTTCAGTATACTATCGTATCATCTGCAAATAGTGATATTTTGACTTCTTCCTTTACAATTCATATCCCCTTCACCTCTTTTTGTTGTCTAATTGCTACGGCTATGACTTCACATGCTGTATTTAATAGGTAGAGAGAGAGAGAGAGTGGGCAGCCTTCTCTAGTCCCAATTTTAGTGCTTCAAGTTTCCCTTCATTTAGTTTGACATTGGCTACTAGTTTGCTGTATATTGCTTTTACTACGTTAAGATAAGGGACTTGAATTGCTGATCTTTCCAAGACTTTTACCATAAAAGGGTGTTGAGTTTTGTCCAATGCTTTCTCAGTATCTAATGAAATGATCATGTAATTTTTTCCTTGAGTTTGTTATAGTGAGTTATATTGATTGATTTCCATACAATGAATCATCCTTGCATCTCTGGGATGAAGCCTGGTCATGGTGAAGAATCGTCTTGATGTGTTCTTGGATTCGGTTTGTGAGAATTTTATTGAGTATTTTTGTATAGATATTCATGAGGAAAATTGGTCTGAAGTTCTCTTTCTTTGTAAGGTCTTTTTGTGGTTTAGGTATAAACATAATTGTGGATTCATAGAAGGAATTAGGTAGTGTTCCTTCTGTTTCTATTTTGTGGAATACTTTGAAGAGAATTGGTATTAAGGTCTTCTTTGAAGATGTGATAGAATTCTGCACTAAACCCATCTGGTCCAGGGCTTTTTTTGGTTGGGAGATTTTAATGACTGCTTCAATTTCTTTGGGGGTTACATGACTGTTTATATGGTTTATCTGATCCTGATTTTACTTTGGTACCTGGTGTGTGTATAGAAATTTGTCCATTTCATTCAGATTTTCCAATTCTGCTACATTTGCGATAGGATCTGATCATTTTTTGAATTTCCTCAGTTTCTGTTGTTATATCTCCCTTTTCATTTATGATTTTGTTGATTTGGATACTGTTTCTCTAACCTCTGGTTAGTCTGGCTAAGGGTTTATTTATCTTGTTGAAAGAACCAGCTCCTGCTTTTGTTGATTCTTTGTATAGTGTTCTTCATTTCTAATTGGTTGATTTCAGCCATGAGTTTGATTATTTCCTGCCGTCTACTCTTCTTGGCTTATTTGGTAGTTTTTGTTCTAGAGTTTTCAGGTCTGCTTTCAAGCTGCTAGTATATGCTCTCTCCAGTTTCTTTTGAGAGGAACTCAGAGCAATGAGCTGTCCTCTTAGCACTGCTTTTATTGTGTTCCATACATTTGGGTATATTTTACCTTCATTTTCACTAAGTTCTAAACAGTTTTTAATTTTTTTCTTTATTTCTTCCTTGACCAAGTTGTCATCGAAGAGTGCATTGATCTGCTCCCATGTGTATGTGGGCTTTGTGGTGAAGACAAGCCTTAGTCCATGGTGATCTGATAGAATGCATAGAATTATTTCAATCTCCTTGTATCAAGTGAGGCCTGTTTTGTGACTAAGTATGTGGTCAATTTTGGAGAAGGTACCATGAAGTGTGAAGAAGAAGGTATATTCTTTTGTTTTAGGATAAATGTTATATAGATATCTGTTAAATCCATTTGGTTCATAACTTCATTCATTTCATTGTGTCTTTGTCTAGTTTCTGTTTCTGTGATCTATTCATTGATGAGAGTTGTGGGTTGAAGACTCCTACCATTATTGTGTGTGGTGTAATATATGCTTTGAAATTTAGTAAAATTTCTTTTCTCAATGTGGGTGCCCTTGCATTTGGAGCATAGAGGTTCAGAATTGAGAGTTCATCTTGGTAGATCTTCCTTTGATGAATATACAGTGTCCTTCCTTATCTTTGTTTTATAACTTTTGGTTTAAATTCAATTTTATTTCATATTAGAATGGCTAGTCCAGCTTGTTTCTTGGGACTATTTGCTTGAAATTTTTTTCTCAGCCTTTTACTCTTAGGTAGTATCAGTCTTTGCGACTGAGGTGCATTTCCTATATACAGCAAGATGCTGGGTCCTCTTTATGTATCCAGTCTGTTAGTCTATATCTTTTTATTGGGGACTTGAGTCTATTGATGTTAGGAGATATTAAGGGATAGTAATTATTATTTTCTGTTATTTTTGTTGGTAGAGGTGGTATTATGTTTGTGTGTCTCTCCCTTTTTTGCGTTTGTTAGAACATTACTTTCTTGCCTTTCCTAGGGTATAGTTTCCCTCATTGTGTTGGAATTTTTCATCTATTATCCTTTGTAGGGGTGGATTAGTGGAAAGATGTTGTATAAATTTTGCTTTGTCATGTAATATCTTAGTTTCTCCATCTATGTTAATTGAGAGTTTTGCTAGATATAGTATCCTGGACTGGCATTTGTGTTCTCTTAGGGTCTGTATGACAATTGTCCAGGATATTCTAGCTTTTATATTTTTTGTTGGAAAGTCTGCTGCAATTCTGATAAGTCTGCCTTTATATGTTACTTGACCTTTTTCTCTTACTGCTTTTAATATCCTTTCTTTGTTTTGTGCATTTGATGTTTTGACTATTAGGTGATGGGATGAATTTCTTTTCTGGTTCAAACTGTTTGGAGTTCTGTAGGCTGCTTGTATGCTCGTAGGCATCTCCTTGTTTAGGTTAGTGAAATTTTTTTTCTATAATTTTGTTGAAGATTTTTACTGGCCCTTTAAGTTGGGAAGTTTCATTCTCTTCTATGCCTATTATCCTTAGGTTTGGTCTTCTCATTGTGTCCTGGATTTCCTGGATGTTTTGGGATAGGAGCTTTTTGCTCTTTGCATTTTCTTCGTCTATTGTGTCAATGTTTTCTATGGAATCTTCTGCCCCTGAGATTCTCTCTTCAATCTCTTGTATTCTGTTGTTGATGCTTGAATCTATAACTCCTGTTGTCTTTCCTATGTTTTCTATCTCCAGAGTTCTATCTCCCTCTGTGGTTTCTTTATTGTTTCTATTTCCATTTTTAGCTCTGGGATAGTTTTGTTCAATCCCTTCACCTGTTTTATTGTGTTTTCTGTAATTCTTTAAGGGATTTTTGTGTTTCCTCTTAAAGACTTCTACTTTTTTACCTGTGTTGTCTTATGGGTAGTAACAGGGAGTAACTTATGTCCTTCTTAAAATCCTATATCATCATCATGAGATCCGATTTTAAATCCAAACATTGTTTTTCTGATGTGTTGGGATATCGAGTATTTGATTTGGAGGGAGAACTGAGTTCTGATGATTCCAAGTAGTTTTGTTTCCTATTGCTTAGGTCCCTGTGCTTGCTTTTTGCCATCTGGTTATCTCTGATTTTTGTTGGTCTTGTTGTCTCTAACTTGAGTTTGTCTCGCCTGTGAGCCTGTGAGCCTGTGATCTTTGAAGTTAAAGAGCTGCTGGCTGACAAGTTCTATCACAGGTTTTTTTGTCAGAGAGATGTGGGACAGCCCCTGCTCTGGGCACAGATGGATAGTAAAGGGTCCTATCCTAGGCAGCCCTGTGGCTCCCATGCCCAGTGTGTTCCCAGTGGGTCTCTCTTTGGACAGTCAATAGGGAGAAAGTGGGGTCTCACCTGAGTGCTGAGGGTTTAGGAGGCAGAGTGTTCCTGGCAGAACAGTTCTCTGTGGGCAGGTTTCGTGTCCAAGGGCTGTGGGAAAGCCCCAGCTCTGGGAGTAGATGGGAACTAGAAGAGATTTCAAAACATTTCAAATGTTCACACTGTAATTTGAAGGTCCAAAAACCTCTCCTAAAACAGTGTAGGTACTTCCTGATTTTGCAGCTGCAAGTCATCATGTGGTCCACTTGCTTTGTCCCCAGATGCTGTTGAATGCCAATGATGCTAATTATTAAACTCTAATATTTTGGCAAATTCTCACATTTCAGTTTAAATGGCTGAGTATTACCAGCATATAATATTCATAAAAATACGAACGATGCATTTATTGCCTTGCTGTAAATCAACATCTGCTTGTTTCTACATTCTTTGATATCGTGTGTTCACAGCAAATAGAAGAATAACATGAGAAAAGATAACCAGAGTACTGTGTCTGAGTTCATCCTCCTGGGGCTCCCCATCAAGCCAGAAGAACAAGGCATGTACTTTGCCCTCTTCCTGGCCATGTACCTGACCACAGTGCTGGGGAACCTGCTCATCATTCTCCTCATCAGGCTGGACTCTCACCTCCATACCCCCATGTACTTCTTTCTCAGCCACTTGGCCTTTACTGACATCTCCTTTTCATCTGTCACTGTACCCAAGATGCTGAGGAACATGCATACTCAGGATTCATCCATTCCCTATACAGAGTGTATAGCACAGATGTATTTTTTCATATTATTCACTGACCTGGACAACTTTCTTCTCACTTCAATGGCATATGATCGGTATGTGGCCATCTGTCATCCCCTGCACTACACTGCCATCATGAGAGAGGAACTCTGTATCTTACTGGTAGCAATGTCCTGGATCCTATCCTGTGTTAGTGCCCTATCTCACACCCTCCTCCTGGCCCGCCTGTCCTTCTGTGCTGACAACACCATTCCTCATTTCTTTTGTGACCTCGCTGCCTTACTGAAGCTCTCATGCTCAGATATCTCCCTCAATGAACTGGTCATTTTTACAGCAGGCACAATAGTCATTACTCTGCCATTAATATGCATCTTGATCTCCTATGGCCACATTGGGGCCACCATTCTGAAAGTTTCATCTAACAAAGGGATCTATAAAGCTTTGTCCACATGTGGCTCCCACCTCTCTGTGGTATCTCTGTATTATGGTGCAATTATTGGACTTTACCTCATACCCTCATCCAGCACTTCTAGTGACAAGGGTGTAATTGCTTCTGTGATGTACACAGTGGTCACCCCATTGCTGAACCCCTTCATTTATAGCATAAGGAACAGAGACATGAAGGAAGCTTTGAAGAAACTCTTCAACAGGGCAACAATCTCAACATAATTAAATATTTCATATCCTTATAATAAACCTATATATTCACATATCTCCAAATATTCCACCTATGATTGTCATCTCATTATGGGTCATGTAATCAGTAAATATTTAATTTCTCAAAGTACATTCTGGCACACTTATTTTCTGTTTTCCTTGTATCCCATTAATATAAAAAGTGAATTCAGTGTTAATGTCAATTTATTTTGCCTCTATATTTAGAAAATTCAGTGTTGGAATTTTGAAGGGTGGGCAGGATTGATATGCAGCAAGGCAAATGAAAGTCTAGACATAGGGATAGAATAAACCAGGGATATTACAATAGCATGCTAAGATCAAAGAAATTTAAAAGGTTTTGTGTTGCTAGAGCACAGATGTGTGAGATTATCATATTTGAATCTTGGTAGGTCAGTAAATGTTAGAATAATTTCAATCACTCCTTTTATTTCCTGGAAATATGTTTGTTCATAAGAATTTTTACAAGATCCCAACATTGGTGTACAAAGTGCATAGAACTGGGACAATATGCACTTTAAAGTAAGTATCATATCATTCCTTTGCCTCCAATTCAATACTTTTCTCATTTACAAAAATAGTTATAATAAAGGTGAGCTGCGAGAAGAAAATATTTTGTGCCTTCTCTAACACCTTTTCTAACAACTCATTGTTGTGAGTTCAGTTGCTACAATTCAGCACTCAAGGTTTCTTGATTTGAGAACAGTAACAAAGAAAACCTCTCTGTAATTTCCCTGATTAGCATTATGTTAACAGAAAACTCATTCCCAGCCAATTCCATGTGCAAATATGATTCATATATATATATATTCATATGTAAATATATATGAATGACATAAGATTATATACATTAATGTATCTATAATTAAGTCAAAAGATAGTGTTACTTCACTCATCTCATAGCTAGCAGCAGCCATTTAGCACACTACCTATTTTATAGCAAGCATTGAGTCTATGTCTAACCATATAGAACAAGAAAAAGACAAAACTTGGGCAACACCTTACTATAAAAATAAAATGATCACACTTTTTTGCATGATTCTGTGTTACAGAACATGTGTTCATAGCTTCTTGTATCTGTTCTATCTCTGTTGATCTTCACAACAATTACATAAAAAAACAGACTATTACATGTCTTTTATAGTTAAGATTTAGTTCAATAGCATAATTACAAGAAGTATCACAAGAGGGGACTTAGGAAATGCTGTTTAGATTAGGGAAAAATATAATGATGAAGGAAATTTTCAACTCCTTGAAAGGGTGTGCAGGAGTGATATGCGTGGGACAAATGACAGTCTAAAAAACATGATAAGTCCAAGAAAATTAAAAAGGGGTTGTGTTTCTAAAACACGCACACACACACACACACTCACACACACACACACACACACACACACACACACACATATATATATATATATCAAGAGGGCATCACATATTAATCTAGTAGGTTCATAAGTAATTTTTTATGCAGGAGGCAAAATGCCATATTAAGTAATATAGGCACTTGGATAATCAATGTATATATTTGGAAATTGAAAAGATTGGTCATTATACATTGGGTAACAGACAATAAGTGGGTGAATATCATGATATGAAGATGGAAAGAGTATAATTCGGAGACATACCACACAGGTCATAGTAATGAAGGGAAGCAGCATTCTATGGAACATCTGAGGAAAGCTCTCATTTTTGGCTTTGTGAACAGATATTAAGAATGGAAACCTAGGTGGCTGGGATGATTTTAATTATGTTGAATAACCTTAAGGAATTTGGGGAGTAACTTGAAGACTGGCAGCTTTAACACTATGGGTTCTAGGCAAATAAAAGTAGATACCTTAAATGGGGATGATGAGCAAGCAAACTGCTTATAACTCATATTTGATCCCAGAGAAAAATCTCTTTGCATAATCAAGGTGCGAAAACTTAAGCAGTAATCTGTACTGCTGTGTAAATCATTGGCTTATCAACAACACATTAGAAATGGGTGACTTTAAGGAGGTAGAATTTTAAACTTTAGGGCCAGGGATAAAGTTTATGTATCAAGAAAGAAATATATTGGGGGTGGGGAAAAAGAAAGATATATTTAGAATTTTAATACAGTAAAAACTAGCTTGCCTGTGGGGAAGACTGTTAGACAGTTGACCATGGAGAAACAATCATGAACCTTGGTGGTTCTCTATATCCTGAGCTGACAGAATCATTGGGGAAACCAAAGTGAACACATAGTCCGATCCCCTTGGTTTAGCATCTACTACATTGGTTATTGCATCTGATGCATTTTCCAGCTTATCATATTCAATCTTCCAACTCATCTTATTAAATAGAACCACTGGACTGAGTGTTTATGTTCAGTCTGAGAATCTAACGCTCAGAGACTGAGAATTGTGAGTTAAAGGCCAACTTAGGCTACAACGAATATAAAGTTAGCCTGGGTTGTATATCAAGGCCTATCTTAAATAAAAAAGACAGAATAGAGAAAAGAAAAAGTAAACAAGACATTAAATTAGTAAATATTATTTTCTATAGTCTTTATACAAGGGAAGACTAAAGTTCAAAGAGGATAAGTAACTTGACATCAATCTTGTAATTAATATGTATGAAACCTTAAATGAGAAGAAAGTTGTTTGATATAGACTGTGTTTCTTCACTGAACATTACTCTTGTATTTAAGAAGATAAAATTCTCCTATGAAAAAGGAGTCTCTTTAGGGCCCCTTTCATGTCCTTATTTCTTAGGCTGTAGATGAAGGGGTTCAACATGGGAGTTACCACAGTATACATTGCAGCAGCTGCAATATCTTTTTCTGTAGAGACGACAGAGGGAGGGGACAGGTAGGCACTGAAGAGTGTTCCATAGAAAACACAGACAACACAAAGGTGGGAGCTACAGGTAGAAAATGCCTTTGTACCCCCACCAGGGGTTCGAACCCTCAGGATGGCAAATACAATGTGGATATAGGAGATAACAATACATATAAAAGGGAGCATGAGCACTGTACCTCCTAAGGCAAAAACCATGAGTTCATTGACATAAGTGTCAGAGCATGAGAGCTTCAGAACAGGAGTAATGTCACAAAAAAAGTGAGCTATTTCCCCAACAACACAGAAGGACAGTCGAGCCATGAGGAGAGTATGAGTTAGGGCAACTATGTTAGTGAGAACCCAGCACAGGGCAAGCATCAAGACACAGACTCGGGCCCTCATGATTGTGGAATAGTGGAGGGGGTGACAGATAGCTACATAGCGATCATAGGCCATCACAGCCAGGAAGAAGCTGTCCAGATCACCAAACATCAGGAAGAAATACATCTGTGTGAGACAACCAGTATAGGAGATGGTATGACGCTGAGTCTGAACATTAAACAACATCTTGGTCACTGTAGATGATATTAAACCCATGTCAGCAAAGGACAGGTTGGCCAAAAAGAAGTACATAGGAGTGTGAAGGTGTGGGTCAGAGCCAATGACCAGAATGATGAGTACATTCCCAGTCAAGGTGACAAGATACATACATAGAAAAAGTCCATAGAGTAGCTGCTGTTGCTCTGGAAATCCTGATATTCCTTGTAGGAAAAATTCAGAGACAATGGACTGGTTTTCCATGAGTATAGAGCATCTGTAGGTCAGAAAAGACAGTCAGAATGTAGAGTTGAGTCTCAAGATACAGGCACTGGCTTCTGATACATCAACATCCACATCTGTATTTCAATTCACTACTCCTAGTGCAAATGTTTCCTACTATTTGGTTTTAATTCCTTTCATTTTCTCCTGAAGAATTCCTTACTTTCTACTGTCCCTCTCTCTTCCCCAGTGCAGTCTGTGATACAAGGAGCATTCATCCAATGAGGGTCATCTTCCAGAGGCATGGTCATCTCTATGACTACCCAGCCTTAGTCAAATCAAGCCCTATCAGTTCTTCTATCATGCTAGGATATGCTAATGTGAACAAAATTATATATTCTTTCTTGAGATTATCTGAAAATGTGCAAAAGAAAGTCCTTCATGATGACCCATTTTATAATAAATGGCAGTTGAATGATTCATTCTCTCAATCTTTGATCCTTTTTTCAGATAAAAATAACAAGGCCTTAGAGCTTTTCTTCAACAACATCACCATGTTCCTAAAACGCTTTTTAATCAGAGTTGACTTCTAAAGAGAAATCTATCTGGAAACCAAAGGATTCTCTGAAGTAGTGTTTAGATTTCTAAGTCAAAATTTCAAACATTCCCAAGAGGAGAATCTGAGAATGATTACAGGTCTGTGAACCTATAAAATTTACACAAACTGAATTGACTATCACATCTCCAAATTTCACAACTTTTACAAGAGATTAGGAGTTACCACCAATTTTGTCTCTGGTTTAATTAATCGATTATAATTAATCACAACAGAAGCATGACTCCTCAGAAAGATTAGACTCCAGTGACTGAACACATTCAAATAACCACATTCTCAGTGGAAAAGATTCTCCTAAGAGCCAATGCATTTTAAATTTCTTCAAGACAAAGAATGCAGGCTCTCTGATAATTCCATGAATCCTTGACTTACAGAACCCCTATTTCCATATAAATATTTGTTTCCTTTCTTTATTTCAAAGGGCTTGTGTGTTATTTTAGAGAAAACATAAAATGAATCCATCATTTTATCACTATATAGAAGAGTGGGAGACTCCATGAAGGGGGACACCATTTGGAATATAAATAGATAAAATAATTTATTTTTAAAAGGGACATTTAAAATATTTATTTATTTATTTATTTATTCATTTATTTATTTATTAGGGGTTGTATTATGCATGTGTGCATGTGCATACATGCCTACTTCTACCTGCACCAGTATAAAGATCAGAGGACAACTTACAACAGCCTGCTCTCTCCTTCTACCATGTGGATTCTAAGGATCCAACCCGGATAAGCAAGCTTGGCAGTAGGGGCTCTTACCTACAAGCTACTTTTACCACTATGAGTCCACATGTTTTTGCATTCTGCCTTTTTGATATTTAGATTAATACTTTGGATTTGCACCTCTTGCTCTATTTCTTAGTTTTACTTTTCCCTGAAAAGCTTTGTCATCCTTTTTGGAATCTTCATCTCAGAAATGTCTCATGTCTTTGAGACGTTAGTGAGGTGTTTCCATGAATTGGTTTACCTCCTGTCATCCAACAAGCAGTCCCTTCACTTACCACCACTGCCTCTTCATCTATTGCATCAGTCAACAAGTGTGAGACAGGTGAGCCTTATGGTAAAAGTACTTCAGGACATGGACCTGGTATGCTGTAACAGTTTAAGTCAAGTTCCCATGCTCGGTGCTACCCTGTACACTGAGAAGAAAGCCACACAAAAGTATTTATACAGAAAGAGAGACTCATAATCCTCCTGACAAGGTTTTTAACAGTATTGACAGTAATCAGGGTTCTGAGGAAAGAATATCAAATTCAAATAGCAAATAGACCAAAGCAAAAGTCAAATCGTTCAATGTATATGAGATGCTATGTAGAAGAACTAGAAACTTGAAGGAAAGAATGTCAGAGTTCTAGATGAAAAGGAGTTCACAAAGTGAAGAAAGGGTCACAAAGACAATTCAAGGTCATAGTTGAATGCAAAGCTGCAAGAGACATAGTTTCATTTATCTGCTTTAAGAGGAAAATCCAGAAAAATGAGTTTCTTTGCTGAAAACTCTTAATGATGTAAGACAGAACTTCTGATTCCACTTGAACAAAGTTTCGAGAAATTTTAACGTATTTTATGTTTTCAGTTTGAAGCCTGACCTGACAGACACAGAGCTGCTGTTTTATCAGACTAATAAGCCCTAGAAAAGAGTTGAACAAACTCTGCTTTCAGTGCCAATAGATATAGGAAGTCATAAAACAGAGTTCCCCAGAGCCTTGCTAGTGAATAGTTATGATACCCAAATCCCCTGTCCCTATTAGAACTGACAAAATTAGTGCAGCACGGGGTGACATTGAAATTGAGATGTTTTACTGTTTTCTTTATACATATCATTAAGCGCTTTTACCACTATATTGGTTGATAATAACGATCTATAGTAGCAGTTCTCAAACTGTGTATTGCATGTCAAATACTTATATTTCAATTCACAACCAGCAAAATTACAGTTGTGTAGTAGTAACAAAATAATTTTATGGCTGGGGTCACCACAACATGAGGAACTATCTTAAAGGGCCACAGCATCGGGAAGGTTGAGAACCATTGATCTATAGTAAAATATGCTTCCTAGGAAGACACACCTGAATTTTGGCAACAAGGTCCCTTTGATTACAAGCTCCTTCACAAATGAAATTTAAAACCTTCTACTACTTTTCTTGAAAGTTTCTCATGCTTTTGAGTAAAGCACCTATTTAGTTTACCTCATCCAATTATGTTTTGTAAGAAATTTTTAAGAGACAAAATTCACGAAGAGAAGAGTAATAAAAATAACAAAATGTTTGAAGTCAGAAGCTAGATGGACCTGTGAACCAGAATATTTCCATAATTGGTACTAAATTTTAGATGCTTTCCCCAGCTATAGACTTTTGAACTCCTCTCTGTTTACTTTAGGACCCTTAAAAAACCTTAAACATCAAAATGCTAATTTGGGACTGGGGAGATGACTCTCAGTGGTTAGGAGCACTTGGTGCTCTTAAAGAGGACCCAGATTTAGTTCCCAATACCCATGTGATATCTCAAATCCTCCTCAAATCTGACTCCAGGACCATCAATACTGTCTTCTGAATTCCACTTGTTCTGCATATATGTAAAGGTTAACTTGTTTGCTGTCATCCATAGTCTCTAGTACTTTGTGGAAACAATAGGTCAATTACATATAAATTGACAGCAATTGAGATGTCATGCACAGGACTTATGTAAACTTAAGCTATACAAAATTCCAGCCTTGGGGATGTGGATAGATGTCAAGTCTCATTTGGAACTGTTGGGGAAATGATAGGTTCTAAAAGAGGAAGAATTTTGTTTTCTTCCAGAGTGGAGTCAACCCATGCCAGCGAATGGTAAAATCTAAGATTATAGAAGCAGCACCAAAACTTGTGTATTTTTTTAAAATGCAGACATTGAAATTGTCTTTCATTGTTGAGTTTTTGTATGGTTTAGGTATCAGAGTGACTGTGGCTTCATAGAATAAATTTGGCAATATTGTGAAATAGTTTGAGAAATGTTGGTATTAGCGCTTTTATAAAAATATGGTAGAATTCCTCACTAAAACCATCTGGTTCTGAGCTTTTTTTGGATTGGGAGACTTTTAATGACTGCTTCTATTTCATTGGGGATTATGGTTCTATTTAAATTGTTTATCTGATCTTTACCAACCCTACATGAATCAGAGAACTGATACCTAAAATATAGAAAGAATTCAAGGCATTAAACATCAATATACCAAATAACCCAGTTAATTAGTGGGGTAAAAAACTAAACACAATTCTTCACAGAGGACTCTCTAATGTCTGGGAAGCACTTAAAGAAATGTCCGATTTCCTTAGTCATCAGAAAAATGCAAATCAAAATTAGATTCCTGAGATTCCATCTTCCAGAAGGAGTCAGATCAAAGAGTTCATGTGGGCAAAACAGTGGAGCAAGGGGAACATTCCTCCTTTGATGGTAGGAATGCAAACTTGTATAATCACTTTGGAAAACAATTTGATTTTTTGTTGTTGTTGTTGTTGTTGGAGGGTCCTACTGCAAAAGGTTGCAGTTCACCATGTCTGGACAGCTTTCTGAGTTCTACATAGATGGAGGAATCCTTTCCTCCATTGGGGCTCCCTACTCTCTGCCTAACCTTATTTGGTAGATGTCCCTAGGCATTGTTGCAGGACTTACCTTAAGCATGACCTTCAATGTAATTCCCTAAAAGAACATTCCCCATGCTTCCCGTATTACAATGGGGGTATTGTGCCCCCATGCAGATGATAGAAATGTGATGCCTAATGCAAATGAAGCATAACAGAACCTCTCACCACCTAGTTGCTGCCCTCTGCCTATTTGTTCCCCTCACCCTGGAAGAAAAAGTTGAACTTCCTTGTTGAAGCTGATTCCTGTAATTTACCATTCAACTGTACTCACAGACTGTCAGAACTTAGTTCTTTGACTCTGCTCCCATTGGCCAACAACTCCCAAGGAAAAGGGAAAACCACACTTTCTCAGAAAATTGAGAATAGGTCTACCTCAAGACCCAGCTATACTACTGGACATATACTCAAATGATGTTGAACAATACCACAAGGACACTTGCTCAACTGTGTTCATATCAGCCTGTGAAAGCTAGAAAGTGGAAATAATATAGATGTCCTTCAGCTGAAGAATAAAGAAAATACTTACATAATAGAATTTTACCCAGGTATTAAAAACAAAGACATCATGAAAATCCTGAATGAGGTAACCCAGACCCAGAAAAATAAACATGATATGTACTAATTAAAAGAAGATAGTAGCCATAAAGCACAGGATAACCATGTTATAATCCACACACCCAAAGGAGCTAAGTAATGAGGAGGGACTAATTGAGAATGCTTGAGTCAAACTGAGAAGGGGAAATGAAATAGACATTATAGGTGGAGAGAGAGAGAAAATTTGGTGAAGGAGGAAATTTCGAGGGTAACAGGAGGACCAAGTGTTAGAGGGACTGACAGAGAGAGAACTGGAATCATATTGGGGACATCTCTGAGATGAGCTTGAAACCTAGGACAATGGAAACTCTCAATATTAGGGTGAACCCACTTCTTAAGACTCCTAAAAATAGAGGATATGGAACTGAAATGGCCACTTCCTGTAGCCAGGCAAGATTTCCAATGGAAGGATGGGGTCCACAACCCAACCATTAAATCTTCAAACCAAAATTGGCCCTGCCTACAAGTAGTACAGAAATAAAGATTGAGCACTTCAATATCTGGCACAATTTGCGACCCATCCCATGGGAAAGAACCAATCTCTGACAGTATTAATGATACTCTGTTATACTTGCAGACAGGAACCTAGCATACTTATCCTTTTAAAGCCTCCACCCAAGCAACTAACAAAGACAGATGCAAATATCCACAGCCAAACATAAGACAGAGTTCCTGGAGTTTTGTGAAAGAGTTGGGGGAAGTATTAAGGGACCCATGAGGATAGGGACTCCACAAGAAGAGCAACAGAGGCAACTAATATGGACCCTTTGGGGCTCCCAGAGACTGAGTAATCAACTAAATAGCGTACATAGGCTGGACTTAGCTTACATTCACATATGTAGCAGATGTGCAGCTTTGTCTTCATGTGGGTCCACAAATAAATGAACCAGGGCTGTCCCTGACTCTGTTGCCTGCCTGTGGATCCTGTTCCCCTAACTAGGATGCCTTGACTGTCCTCAGTGGAAGAGGATATTCCTAGTACAGCTGTGACTTGATGTACCAGAGTGGGTTGTCAGAGGAGAAGGGGAGGGGAGTTGGGAAAATGGCTATGTAAGGGAGTGCTGGGAGGAAAGGAGTGGCTGCAATTAAGATATAAATAAATAAATAGATAGATAGATAGATAGATAGATAGATAGATAGATAGATAGACAGATAGATAGATAGATGTAACTCCCACCTCGTCCAGCAAGGAAGACGCAACACTGTTGGATTCTTCTCAACAGCCTTTATTGCAGGAACACCTCATTGTTGGTACAGGAGACCCCGAGGAACAAAGGCACTAGCCTTATATACAAGACGGGCTGTGGCTGTAAACTTGTCCTCTAGGGATTGGTGGAGCATGAAATACCTTATTAGCATGAATATCACCCTGACCTTGTAGATGCCGGAGGAATGTCAAGGACACGCACTTTTTGGTGTTAACCACAAATGACCACCAGATGTCAGCGCCATCTTTTATCTATATGTACTGCTCCCTACAGATAGATAGATAGATAGATAGATAGATAGATAGATAGATAGATGATAGATAGATAGATAGATAGATGATAGATAGATAGATGATAGATAGATAGATAGATAGATAGATAGATAGATAGATAGATAGATAGATAAATGGAAAAATATATGCATCCATGAAGATGGAGCAGAAATGAGGGAATGTCCAAACAATGACTGGTCCACCTTAAGATCCATACTGTAAGAGAGAGCCCACCCCTGACACTGTTAGTAATTTTCTGCTGTACTTGAAGACAGGAGCATAGCATAACTATCATCTGCGATGGAAAAAGATGCAAAGACCCACAGCCAAACATTAGGCAGAGCTTAGGGGATATTGTGGAAGAAGGAGAAAAATGACTGAAGAAGCCAGAAAGGTCAAGGACAGTACTAGAAAACCTAAAGAATCAAGTAACCTGGGAGCATAGGGTCTCACTGAGACTGAACCATGAACCAGAGAGCATGTGTGGGACAGACCTAGGCCCTCTACACATACTGAACAGATGTGCAGCTTGGTCTTCATTTTGGGCAACTAACAGCAGGAGCTGGGGCTGTCTCTGACTGTGCTGTCTGTCTTTGGATACCTTTCTCCTAACTGGACTGTCTTGACTAACCTCAGTAGAAGATATACCTAGTCCTACTGTAGCTTGATATGCCAAGGGCAGTTGATATGCATAGGAGGCCTCCCCTAATCTGAGGGGAAAGTGATGGGAAGATGAAGGGAGGGGATGTAAGAGAGAAAGGGAAGGAGAAAAAGGAAGGGACCCTAGAATCAGGATGTAAAGTAAACAAATATTTAATGAATTAAAAAATGCAAGTTGTATGAGTATATATAATGGAAGGTGTGGATCTGTGATGAAATGGAGAGAATACTGAAGGTACTATATATGAAAGTCTAAAAAATTAATACCTTTTTAAAAACTATTGAGCATAGTATGGTTTGTCTATAATCTCAGTATGGGGAAGGTGGGAAAAGAGTAGACCAACCAATCTAGTCAATCAATGATCTCAAGTTTCAGTGAGAGACCCTGTATGTTGAATATGTTTTTCTACCTAGACTGCCTTGCCTAGCATCAGTGGAAGATGAAGTCCCTAGCCTCAGAGATGCTTGAAGTGCCAAGGTGGAGTATACCCAGGGGAAAACCACACACTCAGAAAAGGGAAGGTTGTGGAGTAGGGAAAGGATTGTGGGGTAATGAACAGGAGGGAGACAGTGAGTGGGAAATAAAGAATAATTAAAAAATTAATTAAAAATATAAGGTGGAAAAAAACTGAGGATGAAAATACCCTTAAATTGAATTCTGACCCTCATACTCAAATATCATGTGCACCTACTCGCACACATATGCAAACACAAACAAACACACACACACACACACACACACACACACACACACACACACACACACCAAAAAAAAAGTCATAGAGTTCAGAAGCAAGAGATTTTGCTTATCACTCTTAACATTCAGTTTGGTTTATTATGGACACTGAATCATATTTTCTTCAAGGAAACCAGAAAAGCAAAAATCTTTGTAGTCACCAAGTTCCTACTGGTTATTTGTCATTAATAGCATGCATTCTCCAAGGGTTTATTCTTATGTCTGCTGCAACAAGTAGTTCCATTCCCAGAAGAGCACCAAGGAATAAAGCAATTATATTTCACTCTCTCTAATTTGAGCTGGGAATGGGTACATTGCCCCTTCGGTGATCTTGGAAATTTGAAAGCTTATAACTCATGCCAGTTTTTCAGCAGTTCTGACCAAAAGTATATTGATATATCTATCTTGCTTGAGTATTAGTTTGTAATTCTTTTGCCCACTGAAGTGTGATATGGATGCCCTAAGAGATACAATCTGTTTTAACAACCTCTATGTCATCTTGAAATGAATGGAAGGATTTTACCATTATTTTATTTTTGGCTGGAAGTATCTATTCCCATCACCTAAGAGATCACATAGAAGAAGGTATAGAGATATATGTTGTCATACTCAAATTATCTGTGTGTTTCAGTATATGCCATAGTGTATTATTAGCTGTGATTTCTATGTTTAATATAGTATGCCAGTAACCTAAATTGGAAATTTGTACTGAACATTCTGTCCAAATTTTTGATGATACCATAAAAAGAAATGTATGTATAACAATTTCATTGACAATGAGTCATATTTACTTCCTGAGAAAAGAGTGGAAAATACTCCTTTTTGCTTAACTTTATTTCTCAGTACATGTTGCTGGGTTTTCTTCCAAATTTACTGCACATCCTTTCAATTTTATTTGTTTTTATTTAATTTTTGCTGCCACAACCCAAGCATAAGCAAATGAGTTATGTCTAAGTTATTGAAGCAACTATAGGTTCTTATGGACAACACTGCTCTACAATTTTGCTCTCCACATTAGCAGACAGAAAGATATTTAGAAATGTGGTTACTTCTTTTGTTAAACATGTTCTTTGGTGAACCAATATTTTTACTTTGCAGAGACTAAGTAGACTTTATTCTAAACTGGAAAGAACTTCATAAACCAGCTTCCAGTAATTTCTTCAACCTTATACATTTCAGACATAATTCTTTTAATTGGATATTTTATGTGTTACATTTCAAATGTATCTCCTTTCCCCCTGTCCATTCCACTCCTCCTTCTGTAAGTTGCTCCCTTTCACCCACCACCCCAACTCAGCACGCAAATTCCCCTTGTTAGGGGAAACAAGCCTTCACAGGGACAAG
Source organism: Rattus rattus (assembly GCF_011064425.1). Classification (NCBI taxonomy): domain Eukaryota; kingdom Metazoa; phylum Chordata; class Mammalia; order Rodentia; family Muridae; genus Rattus; species Rattus rattus. Next base: position 14,558,803 of record NC_046158.1, read on the forward strand.
GCTTCTCCTTCTATTGATGCCAAACAATGCCATCCTCCACTACATATCCAGCTAGAGACGGCAGCCCCTCCATGTATGCTCTTTGGTTGGTGATTTAGTTCCTGGGATCTCTGGATAGGGGGTATACTTACTTGATATTGTTTTTCTTTCTATGGGATTGCAAACTCCTTCAGCTTCTTTAGTTCTTTCTCTAACTCCTCCACTGGGGTCCCCATGCTCATTCCGATGGTTAGCTATAAGCATCCTCATCTGTATCAGTAAGGCTCTGGTAGAGTCTCTCAGGAGACATCCATATAAGGCTCCTGTCAGCAAGCACTTCTTGGCATCAGCAAGTAACTGGGTTAGGTGGCTGGATATGGGATGCCATGTGTGGCAGTCTTTGGATTGCTTTTCCTTCAATCTCTACTTCATTCTTTGTCCTGTTATTTCCTCCTGTGTGTATTTTTAAGAAGGACTGAGCAACCACATTTTTGGTTTTGCTTCTTCTTGAGTTTTATATGCTCTGTGAATTGTTTCTTGGGTATTCTGAGCTTTGGGGCTAATATTCACTTATCAGTGAATGCATAACATATGTGTTCTTTTGTGACTGGATTACCCCACTTAGGATAATATTTTCTGGTTCCATTCATTCGTCTAAGGATTTCATGTAGTCATTGTTTTTAATAACTGAGTAGTACTCCATTGTGTGGATGTACCACATTTTCTGTATCCATTCCTCTGTTGAAGGACATCTGGGTTCTTTCTAGCTTCTGGCTATTATAAATAAAGCTGCTATGAACATAGTGGAACATGTGTACTTATATGTCAGAGCAGCATTTGGGTATATGCCCAGGAGTGGTATAGCTGGGTTCTTAGGTAGTGCTATGTCCAAATTTCTGAGGAACCACCAGACTGATTTCGAGAGTGGTTGTATCCCCCTGTCAGCAGATACTAGTGATTCTCTTGGCCTTACATCCTAATTACTTAATCTTGGATTTCCATAATGAATACCCAAAACAGTACTTTCCAGCGTCTCCAAAAATTATGGGGTTGATGTGCCTTGACCAGATGATCATTACCATGTTAGTATTGCCAAACTCTGTTGAGTTGGGGTTAAATGAACAATGAGACTGGTTTTAAAATGATGGGGAATGTTACATGACAGCCACAGCACTTCTTTTTCACTTTTCTATTTTGTTCATTTCTAGAAAAGGAGAAAATGAGCTGCATCAGAAGGAATAATCATAGTATCACATCTGAGTTCATCCTCCTGGGGCTCCCTATCAATCCAGAACTGAAGGACATGTTCTCTGCCCTCTTCCTGGCCATGTACCTGACCACAGTACTGGGGAACCTGCTCATCATCCTGCTCATCAGGCTGGACTCTCACCTCCACACCCCCATGTACTTCTTCCTCAGTCATTTGGCCTTCACAGACATCTCTTTCTCCTCAGTCACAGCTCCAAAGATGCTTGTGAATATGTTGGCACACAGTCAGTCCATCTCATACACTGGGTGCATTTCCCAGGTGTATTTTTTCCTATTTTTTGCAGATCTCGATAGCTTTCTTCTGACCTCCATGGCCTATGACAGATATGTGGCTATCTGCCACCCTCTGCACTATACCACTATCATGAGTCAGAGTCTTTGTATCCTACTGTTAATTATGTCCTGGGTCTTGTCCTTTGCCAGTGCCATTTTGCATACCCTTCTACTTACCTGTCTCTCTTTCTGTGGGGACAATACTCTGCCCCACTTCTTCTGTGATCTCTCTGCTCTGCTTAAGCTGTCGAGCTCAGATACCACCATCAATGAACTGGTTATCTTCACTGTAGGAGTGGTGATCATAACTGTGCCATTGATATGTATTCTGGTTTCTTATGGATACATTGGGGCCACTATCCTAAGAACTCCCTCCTCCAAGGGAATCTTCAAAGCCTTGTCCACATGTGGCTCTCACCTCTCTGTGGTTTCTCTGTACTATGGAGCCATTATTGGGCTATACTCATTTCCTTCACCTAATGACAATAATAACAAGGATGTAATTGTGGCTGTGATGTACACTGTGGTCACACCCATGCTAAATCCCTTTATCTACAGTCTAAGGAATCGAGATATAAAAGGAGCACTGAGAAATATGCTCAGTAAGAGAGCAAGTTCACAGTGATGGTGTGATCTTTCCTATTGACTGACATAAGGCCTTTCACACCCACTTATGCATCTTTCCCTTTCTGAATTACTATAGCAGGGGTTTTTGATGAAGCTTTTTAGTATTTTTGAGTCTGTGTTTTCAGACACAATTTAGAGTTCTATATACCGATGTTGCTTTTAAAGTCTTAAAGAAATTTCTTTCTAAATATAAAGCATACACTGGCTTTTTCCTTTGCATGAGTGGCTATTACTCTTTATATAGACATTAAACTTAATGTAATCCAGCTTGTTCTTTATCAGTGAGAAGCAGAATCTCAAAACAAAGATTTTTCTTCAAGGTATCACAAAGTGTATGCTGAGAGGTTCACAGTTTTATTTTTATTTTATTTTATAATAAACTTGGAAATTAAAGCTGCATTTTATTATTTATTGTTTTTGTAGATTTATTTACTTTACATTTGTGAATCCTTTGTCTATCTGTATATATGTATGTGCACACATTCCGGGTCAGAGAAGCATTGGATCCCCTAGAACTGGTGTTCCAAATGGTTTTGAGCTACCATCTGGGCGCAGGAAATTGAACTTGGGTTCTGTGGAAGAACAGCCACTGCTCTTAACTTCTGAGCCATTTCTCTAGCTCCATTTTTTTTTGCTTTTAATTCCTCTGTTATTTTCAAATTTAATTTTTATATCTATTAACACATGAAACAACTTTTACAGAATTCCACATGATGTTTACCTAAGTACACACAATTTGAGATGCTCAAATCAGGGAAAGTGTAGTTTCTCAAATACTTAACATTTCACTTTGAGGTGAAATATCCAAAATGTCTCCTGTTCTCTTAAAATATGTTGTAAGTTTTCACTGCTTTTATTACACTATTAAATAATATAACAGGAAACTTTTCCCTCCATAACTAGATCCATTGACTAACATTTTCCTTCTCATATGCCCTCTGTTCTCCCAATTTATTCAAATTGTTTTTGCTCAGTACAAGAAAACATTATCCCATGCATATTTCTTTCTTTTTTTAAAATTTTTTCCATCTTTATTAAATTGGGTATTTTTATTTACATTTCTGTTATTCCCCTTTTCCTGGTTTCTAAATGTCCAACATCCCCCTACCCCACCCTCCCCTTTCTATATGGGGCACCCTTCCCATCCTCCCCCATTTACTGTTTTACCCCAAGAATCCCATTCAATTGGGGTCCAGCCTATGGCAAGACCAAGAGTTCTTCCACTGGTGCTCTTACTAGGCTATTAGCCCAAATGCTTGAATTACCCTAGATGCACAGAACACATGAAACTTAAGAAGGATGACCATGCATATTTCTAATGTCTATACTAAATCCTTTCACTACAGTCTAAAGATTATGGAAAGGCACAGATTTCTCTTCCTCAAATTTAATTATCCTGTCAGAAAGGAGTTGATAAAAAGGCCAGGGTAAGGTTCCAAGTGTGGATATTGAATAGGCTGGGAAAGATACAGGATCCTAGACAACCTGGAAAGAATTTAAGCAGGCCTTGGGTTTGGTTTAGTCTGACTATATTTTATTATGCAGTAAGGGAAATGTACTTATATGCTCAACCACCATAACGTAGCTGCTTCTTTCCATCAAAACTAGTAAAAAAAAATGTCTCAATTTCTTTAGAAATTATCTATGTGGAAGAAAAATTTCTTAAATTTACTGTTGTTCGAAAGTTCAGTGACAGACTTCTCTATATCTATTATTTTATCTAGTTCTAGAAGCTTCTAAAGTACAAGACATTAATACTGAGAGGTTTCTAACTAGCCCCATCCTACTAAGCTAGCGATATATGATAGGAGTAAAATTCAAACCACTGTGTGTATAAGTTAAAGCCCAGTCTATGAATATTTTCAAAATTGTCCCAATTACTCATTTTATCCATACTTTACTTCAACTTTTATAAAAGAAAACCTAGAAAGAAAATAATACCCATAGCACATGCAGTTAAGTGTGTGCATTTATGGATGATATTGGACTGCTCCACTATTTATACATTTATATTTGTAACTGGTGAACACACTTTAAATACCATAATTGAGTAGTATATTCATGTAACAATCTCTAGACTTGAGTGATCAAAAGCTAACAAAAATTACAATGCTGGCCGTGGGCAGAAAGAAAGGAATGTATGCATGCTGTCTGCTCAAATTTTTTCAGTTAGTCTAAAACTGTTCTAAAATATATATGACTTTTGATGAGATATTCATATTCTAATTTAAGCTTCTCAAATATGCTCATGTGTATTATTCTGTCTGTTACACAGCACTTAATAATTAAAGAAATTAAGTATTGCAAGTGAAATGAACCACAAAATGTATCTCATTGCAATTTTACTTTAAATTTCTCTGCTGATTAATAAAAGAAGACATTTTAGCCTGTGTTTATTTGTTCCTAGTACATAGCTAGTGAGTAAAACTCTCTGAATTCCAGTTCCTTCATTGTTAGAAATCATTGGCTTTCACCCCACATGGCATGGTGTCAGATGACCTCAGGATGCACCTCCAATATCTTCTAACAATAGCCCATTATCTAAGTGTCATAAACTGGTAAGAAGTGGATGCTATTTCCTGAGAAGTATTTTGTTTATTTTATATTTTTGAGTTGGGCCTTGCTGTATAACCACAGAAAATCTGCTTCTTACTATGTAGCTAAGGCTGGCCTTGAACTTAGGACAGTCTCCCTGCCTCAGTCTCCCAAGTCCTGGGATCACAGGATTGTGCAAGAATGACTGGCTATTATCAGAACTTCAAGGAAACATTGATCTCTTATACCAATAGGTTCAAGGTATATGAATCTCTGGAAAAAGTTATTCCAGCCTTCTGAATTACCATGTAATGAAAGCCACAGTAAGATGATAACTGGCCCTGAGTAGCCCCATTATAGCCCTTCTTGCTACAAAATCTTTTCCTATGGTACACATGGCCATAGCCTTTTGTAATGCTGTTGTCTTTTTTCTCAGTTGTCTCCTCACAATATGCAAATCTGCTGTCTATAAACATAGAAGAGTATAATTAATAGTATCAGTAGTTATTTTTGTTGTATGGAGTGGCTCTCAACTTGGGCCAGTCATTGGTTGGTAATTCCTTCAAACTCCATCTTTATCTCTACATATCTTGTATGCAAAGAAAATTTGGGGCTGTGGGGTTTGTGGTTGGGTTGGTGAGCCCCTCACTCAATTGGAAGTCCTGCCTGGTGACAGGAATGGCCATTCAGGCTCCATATCCTCAGCTGCTAGGGGTCTTAGAGAGAGTCATGCTCATATTCTCCAAGAAACTTCCCATAAGGAGCTTGTCTCAGAGATAAGCCCCCACTGATTTCCCTTCTCTTTTCCAGCCTTATCAACCAACCCCCATGCCCTTATTCCTCGTTCTTTCCTTATCTCCACTCCCACACAGTTCTCTCTCTCCATCCACTTCCAATGTCTGTTTTATTTCCCCTTCTGGGTGAGATTCATAATTCTCCCTTGAGCATTCCTCATTACTTAGCTTTTTTGGGTCTGTGAATTTTAACATGATTATCCTGTACTTTATGATTAATATCTGCTGATAAATGAGTATAGACCATTCATGTCTTTTTGGATTAGGGTTAGTTCACTTATGATGATATTTTCTAGTTCCATCCTACAAATTTCATGTTCTTGTTTTAATAGCTAAGTAGTATTCCATTATGTAAATGTACCATACTTTTCTGTCTGTTCTTCAGTTGAGGAACATCTAGGTTGTTTCCAGGTTCTGACTTTTATACTATGAACATAATGGAGCAAGAGTTCTTGTGGTGGAATGGGGCATCTTTTGGGTATATGCTCAGGAGTAGTATAGCTGGATCCTATGATAGAACTATTTTTAATTTTCTGAGAAACTGCCAAACACATTTCCAAAGATGTTATATATACATACATATATATATATATATTTGCACACCCACCAGCAGAGGAGTGTTCTCCTTCCTCCACATCCTTGTCAGCATGTGCTTTTATTCGGTTGTTCGTCTTTGACATTCTGAGTGGTATTAGATGGAATCTCAGAGTCATTTTAATTTACATTTCTCAGATGACTACGGACATTGAACATTTTTCCAAGTCTTCTCAGCCATTAACAATTTGTCTGTTGAGAAATCTCTATTTAGCTCTATACCCAATTTTTATTAGAATTCCATTTTCATAAGAAAATCACCTATTTTATTTAGATTTTTCCAATTATGTGGATTATAGGCTCTTGAAGTAAAACCTAATGATTCTTTGGATTTCCTCAATGTCTGTTGTTATGTCCCCTTTCATTTATGATTTTATTGGTTAAATATTCTTGTTCTCCCTTTTAGTTAGTTTGACTAAGAATCTATCTTGTTGATTTTCTCAAAGAATCAGCTCTTGCCTTCATTTATTCTTTGTAGTGTTCTATTTCTTCTCATTTATTTATTTCAACTCTGAGTTTGATTATTTCTTGAGGTCTACTCCTCTTGGGCGGTTTTTTTTAATTCTGGAGCTTTTAGGTGTGCTTTTAAAATTCTTTGTTATGCAATTTCTCCAAGTTCTTTATAAATGAATTTTGTCTTATGAACTTTCCTCTTAGAACTGTTTTATTTCCTCTTAGTCATAAGTTTGAGTATGTTGTGCCTTCATTTTCATTGAATCCTAGGAAGACTTTAATTTCATTATTTCTTCCT